>NW_027466284.1:455000-465000 GCF_046127955.1 Nelusetta ayraudi
ATGGCAGAAGCATTAAAGTCACACTTTCTATCTTTCTTGTCACCACTGCTCTTTTTGAATGTAAATCATAAAGCACACCGGCTACAACAACGCATGGGGATTTGCTACAAGGGCGCTATCATTTAAAATATATATTATTTGCACATTTGCATACTTGGTTGCACATTTTTAAAACCTGTTGGTTGCATTTGAAGAGCATCACTGTCAATATTTCTATCTTGTTGGATAATATTGCTGCATTGTGTGTATGCATGATAATAATCCAGCCTTCGGGGTGGAGACAGCAGCTGCTAACCGGTGATTGAGACGCTGGCAGTGAAAGCAGCCGTCAAGGTGGGCTCGGGCTCAAGAGGAGCAGGAAGTTCCCCTTTGCCAGCCTGCCGTTATGACTGCCAGGCCTGGGCCCCGCACTGCAACCTGATTCACTGGGACTGTGTGAATCCCAGTCCATTCACGGGATCTTCAACCTCCTGCATGATTGCTGACTCTTTTTCCATGTTTAACGGGGGGGAAAAAAAACAACAAAACAAGTTTGGAGTTGCATTCCCGCCTCACGCTGGAACAACATGAAGACATAAGAGTGAACTCTCCCAGCAGGCGCCTCATTGGCCTGCCAGTGTGTGTTTGAGTGGGTGACTGACGGGCTTTGTGAAGGGCTTTGCCCGCTGTTAAGATGCACCGTATGAGTGCTGTCCACTTGACCAACGATAAAGTGTGTATATGTGAAAACATAAACCTTGATTGCAGACTCATTTACTGTGAGGTTGAGCTGCTGTCTGTGTTTCTCAACTCTTGACCCTGATACCAGAGCCCAAGGAGGTTCGACTGCTCTGCATACAGTAGGTGTGGCAGATTCTTATCTTATCAGCCAGATGCTCCACCCCCCATCTCACTGTCTGTCCCCCAATACTACTAATTACTAAGACACTCTTGATAACAGCCTTTAAATCCAAGGTCCCCCCCCCGTCACAGACACGCAGGCTGCAGAATTAGCAGCTGTATTCTATATTTACTTACTGGCACAATGAAATGGATCACAGTTTGGTTTGAGGAACAACCTCTCCTCTACTACTGCACGAACTGACTGTTGCTCTGTGCAGTTGTGTTGTGTTGTGTTGTGTTTTGTTTTGTTTTGTTTTGACTGAGGAAGTCCTGAAAGCCGAAAGGCCTCAAAAAGCACAACAGTCGATGTGAGTTTACCCATCGTGTGTTTCGCATTACATTAAAAAAAAAAAAAAAAAAAAAAAAGGTTTAGGGTGTTTCCAGCACAATGTAAGCACAACTGTTCACACTATCTAAAAGCCCTTCTGCTCGAGATACAATCAGGCTGCAGCGGTCAGACAGACCTGCCAGTGATCCAGCTGAGGTCAGTCTCTAGGTGTGTCTGTGTTCCTTGGCTTTACTCTTTATTTAGTTTGGAGGAACACTGGGGGAATATACGTGTATATAAATTTTTTTTTAAAGATTTGGTAAAACAATATGATGTGTTGGAATGAAGTGTTGTACATCTGGCATTTCAAATTGTGCCTTTTTTTTTTTTTTTTTTTGTGAGAAATGATAATAATAATAAGGATGATCAATCGATTAATCACATTTATATTCATAAAGTCCTAAAAATCACATCCAAAGGCGTCCCAAAGCAAGTGAACGGATCCCTCCGTTGTAAACAAGAATGTCTGTCCTAACACCTGTGGCTTATTCACCAAGCTCTGCTGGAGCTGAATCACCCGATCACCTGAGCGATCTCCTGGCCTGTGAAACCCTCGAGGCGGGACAGTTTTATGAGCGATTTCCACCATGTCGATGTTCGTGCGCGTGGAGAAGTGACGGGTCCTTCGTCATGTACGCACACGTCGCGTTTATTAACAGACCACAGCGGCCACGCACGTTGGTACCGTGGTACATGCAACATGCAACCGGGTAGCTAGGCTAAGAGCTAGCTGGCTAGCACACGCCAACACTCGAACATGTGCGCCACCGGAACTACGGTGTCTGACGAGACCCATGAGGTACGGCAGCCTCGTCGACACGTCATTGTTTTGTGAGGTTGAGCACGCGAGATCCTAACGTTGGTGCTTATGTTGTGAAGAAGCTGAAGGGGAAAGTGTGCGTCTGCCACTGCTGTGGTCCTAGCACGAGAGCAGTGGACTCATGTCTGTCCACCAAGTTACAGTACACACCGACTCACAAAGTTCACTCTTCAAGCAGCTACTAAAGTACCAGTCACGATGTTTTTATTGTTTATAAATGTTATCCATACCATAACACGCACTGGTAAGTAATTAAAGCTAGGCTAATCTTAGCCGTAATCCATCATTTGTCAATGATGAATTATGAATACACAATCAATGGACATGTGATAGCCTGTAATCAATAATCTAGTTCTCAGATCTCTGGGCTGTTTTGAGACACCTTTGCATATGACTGAGCACTTAAATCAAAATTGATTGATTGATTGACTGATTGATTGATTGATGGATGGATGGATGGATGGATTTGACTGGCTGACTGAAGTGACAAAAACATGTACAGCTGCTCCAGCGTAAACTACGGTGGCCACACGAGGACCTTGCTGGCTGTCTAGATTCCCTCAGACCTCGTGGATGTGGTAAAACAACTGAAATGGAGAGAATGTGTCTAAAAATAGACGCAAAGCTTCAGGAAAGCACGCTGTTTACATTTAGAGAAGAAATTACAGCAGCAGTCAGAGGAAAAAAAAAAACGCCCAACAACAACAGAGGCTCAGTCTTTGATGTGGACGCTTTAAGAGGCTTTCCTTCAACTGGCTGTGCTGCATTAATGCCACATCTCTCCTGGTGTCGTCTTTATCCGCTCACAGTTAAACCTGTTTATGGATGAAAACCCCTGTAAACGAACATTCGCTTTTAATTACGGCTCAGTTGTGGTCGTTTTGAATAGTTTTTCATCGCAATAACTTCAGAAGTGTAAAAGTGTGAGTTGTGTTGCTGTGAGTTGTGTGTCCTGCTTCAACCCGGTGGAAAGTTCTGTTTAGAATGGAAGTTCAAAGCTGTGAGAGCTGTGATCTGCTCTCTCTCTGCACTGGACCAGATTCTTTCTAGATTTTAACCATAAAGCCAACTTAAGAGTGTTGCCCTCCTCAAAGTGACCACCTGCGTCTGGACTATTTAAGCCCCCCGTCCTTGTGAGTGCAGCCAGTGTGCCAGATTGTCATCGTCTTCCTCGTGAGCAGGCAGTCCAGGCTGTCGATCGGAACTCAACCCTCAACCCGCTGCCTCACTCAGTTCAGCCAACAGTCATTACACCTGGTGTGCACTGGTGCTGGTCCTCTCCTCGCTCCTCGCTCCTCCTCCTCCTCCTCCTCTTTGTCCTCCCTCCTCAACAATTCTTTTTTTCTCCTGCTTCCTGCAGGCTGTTGCTCCTCTGTTCGCCTCCAGGCTGAGTGTAAATCTCAGCTTTCCACTCCTCCCCAGAATGTACTTTCCTGCCTTCCTCCTCCAGCTTTGTCACTCCAGAGGGTTCCCACTCCTCCACTCCTCCACTCCTCCACTCCTCCTCCCTCTCCTCTCTCTCTCCTCTCCTCTCTTGACTGCTAGAGCCCAGCCCCCTTTTTTTTTTTTTTTTTTTTACTCTCTTCAGCTGGAGCAACTTGGACACATCCACCCGGGCAGGCGGGCGAGCGGGCAGGGAAGCGGGTATGATGACCCTGCTGCTGGAGGTCCAGGTCCACGCCGCTCCCTCCCACCACACATCACTGCGGGACATCTGAAGGACAGGAAAGACTTGTTTTTTGTTGGGGTTTTTTTTTTTTTTTTTTTGCTTTTTTGTGTTTTTGAGACACCATGAGGAGCCAATTTCTTCATCCGTTCCACGTTTGAGTTGATCCAAACTTGAGGTGTCGTCGCTGGCAGCATGAGTGTGAAGAGGGAAAAGCCAGGGTTGGTGATCCGCTGGCAGAAGACCTTCTCCATCCTGGCTCCTTGGAGGAAAGGTAAAGCTGCTCCTGTCTTCCTTCTGCTGCAAGTGTGTGATGTTGCCTGATGTCGACTTCTGATGTCAGCGTTAGTAAAAGTTTCCTTTGGTCTCTAAGCTCTCCTCTAAACCAGCACTGTACCAGGACTCATCATTTTAGTCATCCTACATTGTTTTTGATTGAATAAGAAAAAGGCTGAATGCTGAATTGACTAAACTCTTTAGATTCAAGGAGATGAATCTTTGAATTATTGTTACTTACTGTGGCTAAATATGAAGCAATGGCCTGCTGTCAGACCTTTAACTAACTTCCACTCATGTATGCCTACCAGTGTGTTTGCTATTCAGTGGGATATTGAAACAATGGCCTTATCCTGACATGAAGCCATCAGAAGTGAATGGAAATAAATGTGTCACCTACTCGTACAGGCCCACACAGCAACAGCGTGTAGGTGCAGGTGTGGGTCTGCCTGAGGTGAAGCTGCCAAATGACCTGTTGTGCTGTAGCTGCTCACTTTGCTTGTTGTTACCACAGCAGTGTAAAGGGATTAACAGGAGGGTAAATCGCTTCATGGCAAATGACTCACAGTCTTCATGATAGTTTATGTTGCTTTATAAAAACATATATTTTGAAGTTTGTGTGTTGGAAAATAGCATTTTCCTCCGGTTCTCTTCTTCCCTTCCAGCGTCATTGACTTCATTGACTGCAAAATAATGATTCTTAAAGGCACGAAGGGCAAGTTCCGGACTGACGTCACCTGATAATGTCAGAAAGTCATTTGTGCCTCGTAGAAATGTAACAGTTTCTGCTGCGTCTTGTTCCGATGTAAACTCACTGGCTGCCTCTCTGCACGGGCTTTTTATTCCCATCTCTCTTCCCTTTCTAATCCTGGCATCGGGTTGCTCCGCATTCCACGTCGGGGCTTTGCTCAGATATCCCCGTCAGCTCCTTTACAGTGGGAGCCTCCACACCTGCCGGCCACTAAATCCGTCCAAGTCAGTTTGTTGTGGGAGGGCAGATAAATCTGCTCATTGTTCGGGGCTGTGAGGGAGCTCCTCTGCCGCTGCGCTCCAGAAGCGCTCGCATTGTTTTGCCGCGGAGCTGCGAGGAGGAAGAAGAGGTCCATTGTGAAGATAACACTCGCAGTGTGTACAGTGCAGCGGGGAGCGGCTTCTCCTGGCCCTGTCCCGCGTGCCCTTGTTATCGTCTTTATCTCCTTTGAGGCGCGGAGGGGAGCGGGAGACCGTCTCCGGACTGCGGAGCTCAAACCACATGACTGGTCGTCTTTAAACGACGGCTTAGTGATTAATATTTGACTGGACTGAGATCTGATCTCCAGCGCTTTGCTTTGATTATTTGGGAGCCCAACCCTGGAAGTTGAGAGCTCAACTCTTTTGATCGTGGTTGAGTGAGTCATGCAGGAAGTTGGCCACACCAAGGTCTTGACAGCTTTATTGGAATTCCTCAATGACACTGAAGACATTGCAAGGAAATGTGTCAGACGTTATTCAGGCATCAGGAATGCGATTGTTTGCGAGCGAGGTTGCTGTTTGTCTCGTTTTTCAGATGGACGGTCGCTAGACTCTCAGATAAACCACCTGCTGGTGTTGTGGGAACAGTCCATGGAGGAAGGGATGTTTTCCTCCACTCTCTGTTTTTCCTTGGTTTTTTTTTAAAGGGAACTCCCTTCGCAAAATGTTGATTATGGGCTGTTTCTTGGACCATCATAGAAATTCCTTCCCCACCCTCTCATCCTCACGCAAAATGAAACATTCACTTTTGTGTCGGGATACATTTTCCACATTCCAGCGTCTTGTTAACTTTGGCGAGATGAGCTGTCAATCATGTGAGAGCCGCTCCCAGTCTGTGAGTGCTGGTGAGGAAACGACTGACAAAGTGCCCAGTGCGTCTGCCTCTGGCTCTGGCTTTGGTGGGACTTTCACAAGTGACGTGGCCGCTTGTTGTCAGTGTGTGAGGAGAAGCTGCCAGCGCTGTTTGTGGCTCGCATGTCAAAAGAATGTCAATAAAGAAGTGAAATGCAGAAGACGCAGATGTTCCTCCCAGCGGCTGCACTGGATTGCCGCAGTGTGGGCGAGAGCGCCACATCAGAGCACGGTGGTGTTTGTTCTGGCCTCGTGTTGACACTTTCTAAACACCACCGTGTGAAAATTGATCTCTAGATGCCAATTTGCTGTTGGGTCCACTACATTTGAGCTTGTCCCAGTAGTTATGTGGACACGCAAACTGCTAACTGCAGCCAAACCGCTCTTATATACACGTCTATATTCATAATCATATGTACACAGCGAGCCTTGTGCTGTATTTTAGGCACCTTGCCTCCATCGGACTGAGCACCTACACCTGTGTGCTGGTCTGGCTCCGTCCAGCAAGGGGGTCACTTAGACATTCTTTGGTTAGGAGAAGCCCTTCAGAGTTTCTGATGCTCTCAAGTAAGTTTGACACTTTGAATTGTCGTCCACAGCCTTTATTTCCCCGTCACTTGCTGCACACATAATGCCTCACCTTCATCTGCTCACAAACGCACCATCAGGTCACTGTGTGCTGCCGTGACATCACATTAGTTCCAGCGTTTGGGCCCTGTTTTGCAGTAGCATGGGCTTGATTCACTTGTCTAAATTGATCGATCAATCACATTTTACTTGTGTTGTCCAATGACAATTTACCCCGGAGGGCCTTTAGATTCTCTGGAGCTGCTCGGACCTCCACAACCTTCCTTCCACCCTAGAACTGGCTGAGGAAAAACCAACAGGGAGAAACCACCAGAGAAGCACAAAAGATCAGAGGACCAACCATCTAGACAGGTAGACGTGGGACAAGTGGAACTATAGAATAGAATAGAATAGAACAGATGAGCACATATAAAGATCACAACAGCTCAGCATGAATATTCCAATATTGATGAATATTGCTGACGCAGCTGCAGGAGTCCAAAACCTTCAATGACCTTTTACCTGCAAGTCAGTAAGACCTCCAGATCCGTAGGAGGCGCCTTCTGAGTGAGCAGTGTGTTGCTGTGTGTGTTGATGGACCACTGAGGCTCTCTGTTTTGGGAAGAATGGGAAGTAAACTACGCAGACGGTGCGTTTGACTGGTGGTACAGTGCTGTTACACATTCTTAGCTTATCTTAACAGTGTTTGATAAGACAGACAGAGTGGTGCCCTGTGGGTGGTGGTGGTGGTGGTGCTGTTTGTTTTGCCCATCGTTTTCCCTTGAGGACGGCGTGGACTGGGAACCAGATAGGAAGCAGAGCAGCGACCAGAGCCAGGCCACGTGCTGAGAGATGAGCCTGGAGCAGAGGCTCCTCCCCTGGTGACTGTCGGCAGACAGCGTCTGCTGGAGGTGGAGGTGGAGGTGGAGGTGGTGCTGGTGCAACTTGCTTCATCACACGGCTGCTTTACGTTGGGAAACACTTTATCAAGGCTTTGGCTTTGGAGCGTCACCGTTGTCACACTGCTGTGTCCCTGCTTTTCCGCTGTTTGATTGATTTAGTCAAGTAGTTTGGAATGTTCTCTACAAATCCCTGGCTTGTGGTGGTGGTGGTGGTGGTGGTGGGGGGTGTCGGGTGGAGGGTTCGCAGTCAGTTTCTTTAATATAGTGAGAAAAGATGGAAAGATATCGTCTTTATTAACCAGGAATTGTCGAGGGATTTTCAATTTCTGTTTGAAAAAAGACAGGAAAGGAAATTTAATGTTATTTCAGTCAACACAATCCAGAGTTCTGGGAATTTCTGGCTGCTTTGCTGCAACTAAAGCTGGTGAGCAGCCAGGCCTGGCCACCTGTATTCAGAGGGAGAGAGAGAGAGTGAGAGAGCGAGCGGAAGCCACCTGTGCAGTAAAACCAGTGGCCTGCCCCGGCTTGTTGATGACCTCCTTCCTCAGAGGCCGACTGAGTGTTGAGCCCCAGGTCGTTCACGTGCCGGCATGTCGTGGCCTAGAAATCCACTGAGTCTCACCGTGCCTCAAGTTCAAAACAAAGGCTGGAGCCCTCGCCACAGGTTGCCTTCACACCGGCTCACCTTTCACGTTGCCACCCACACTTTTACTCACGAATGGTCCAAAGCTGGCGAGACCTGAGACTGGGAATGCTGTCGTGGAAAACCTCCACTGGTTTCATCCAGGCTGACGTCGACTGGCGCCCAATCAGCTCCTTCCTTTGCACTCCCTTTGCTTTTCCCAACAGCCCCTGGTCTCCCAGGTGCACGCTGTGAAGTGGGAATCACAGTGGATTTCCCCTTTACCATCACACCACCAGCGACTCTCTGGTGTTCAGTCTAAAAGCAGGTGAACCGCTTCACCCCGTGTGCCGGTTGGGTTGGTGCGGCTACGTGACTCAGTGTCTGAAGTCAGCCGCGGAGGCCAATCAGAGAAGAGCTCGAGCTTGCTTGATGTGTTGTTGTGTTTTTTGACTCCTCACCCCCCAGTGTGGCCTCTCCTCACCCCTCCAGCTTGAGCTCTTCTCCTTCCAGCCTTCCAGGCAGCTTTGGGGCAGCATTGTTCTGAGGAATTAGTCTAATTTAACACCTCCACCCTCTAAAACCTCTGCAGAACTCGCTTGAAAGGACATTCTACGGCTGCCTGGAATGTGAATTGAGGGCAAAGTGATTGAAAAGAAGTTTTTTGAATGAGTCCTGGGCAGGGCGGAGCTTCTGTAATGATACGCTGCTGCTATTAGTCAGGCAGAGACTGGAAACTGACAATAGATTTGTTGTGTGTGGACCATTAGGGAATGGAATATATGTTTGTGTTGTTTAAGTGGAGGGTTGGGGGGGTTGGGGGGGTGGAGGACAGCTGGATGGGTGTCTGGTTGACGGTGCTTTGGCAGAGATTACAGGGAGGACAAGGTTTGCATCATAGGTCAGATAACAGAGCTGAGTCAGGAGGATGACTTCAGCGTCTTATTACAGTCCTCCGCACTGAGTCGCCACTAAACTCCAGACAGTTTTAGCAAAACCTTTGTTGTCTTTGGGAGATATGAATGATTGTGTTATTTATTGGTATTTATTGCTGCCCAAGCAACACACAATAGAAAACACGGCCGAGGGAAATTTCTCTTTGAAACGACTGTTGGCTGTTTTTCACCTCTGCTTGGCCTCCTTCAAACGCCGCAGACACTTTTTAAATAGCTTGCTTTGTTGTCTAGATATTAGATATCAACTTCAAACAACAACAACAACAACATTCATCTGTGGCTTGATGGATGAAGTCCCCCCCCCAACACAAGAGCATGCAGAAGACTGAGCAAAGCCTTGGACACACTGGACCTTTAATAGGAATCCGTTGCTGTACATGAGTCAAGTCCTCAGCTCAGGCCTGTGCAATGTAAAAACAAACGTGTGTGGGAACTCTTGTATGACAGTGTTCTGAAGTCAGTGAAGGAAGAAGGGTGAGGCTCAGCGATGATTGTATTTATTATTATTATTATTATTATTATTATTATTATTATTGCGATGCGATGCGATGTGACAAGACAGGCGCTCGTGTTTGTTTGACTCAACTCAAAATAATTTGCAATCGTCACATTTTCGAACGTGAACCCTGACAGTTGAGGGAGGAAGTGTGACGTGCGGTAGAAAACCTGCCGATGTTCATTTGGAGAGGAAGAGGTCGTGAAAAAAGCCGATGGCCACCCGGACCGTTCTAGGCAGACGCAACTGAAAACATCCACTGTCTTGTTTCCTCACTGGAACTGTGTGACGGTGTACGACAGCCTGGTGAAGGCAGGCTGCTCTGCTGCGCTGCGCTGTGGAAGAACAGGTCACAGGTCAGTGGCTGGGGGCCCTCCCGTGGCGGGGCCCTCATTCTTGGCTGATCCGAGGAGAGAGCAGAGTCCTCACACTCAGGAAGATGATCTCAGACCACAGAGATGTGAGGGTGTCAAGGAGCCTCAGTCAGTCAGACGGAGTGCTGCAGCATGCTGTCATCCAGCCATCCAACAAATCATAGGTGTGTGTGTGTGTGTGTGTGTGTGCGTGTGTGTGTGCAGATAGCAAACAATCATCGGCGCATGTCAGACAGATGTTTGCATTA
>NW_027466284.1:470000-473928 GCF_046127955.1 Nelusetta ayraudi
TGCTAATATCAACGAGCACAAATCGTAGATATTGCCGAGGCCCCAAAAGCTTTGCTCCCACCTCAACAATGGCATAAACATCTCCCAGTAAGAGCACATGATTGACGTGACTGCAGCTGCTCACGCTGCGGCGTCGCGGGTCATCCAGAACATCCCTCTTACATCCACTTCAAAGGACGACATCAAGGCTCAAAGGCCCATCTGAAGACAAGGCTCACATTATGGCTGAAGGAGCGCTGGGGGGGGGAGTCTCCTGCTTCCACCGGGACCACTGGGGGCGCAGCGGGGCTTACAGTGCACACGGCCGCCTGTCATGCAGCACCTTCTCATCTGAGCCGGGCCCCGTGGGAGATGGTGCGGGCCGATAGCGTCTGTTGACCAGCAGCCCTTCTCTCATCTGGAGCCCTGGGCTGCTGGAGGCCTACCTGGATGCAGCACAAATGTGTCAAATACCTTGAATTGCTGAGATGTTGAGTGAGATGAAGCCTCTTTGAGGGGCTCTCCGGCCGAGGGGCTCTCCGGCCGAGGGGCTCTCCGGCCGAGGGGCTCCTGTGAGGTAATGATGTGTGGCTTTAAGGGGCCCGTCGTGACAGATTACCACGAGGATGTTTACTGACAGGCAGGAAGGAGTCTCCCCCCCGCCCCCCTCCACCCAACCCCTGCCATCATAGTGATTGCTGCTTGTCACCACAGCTAATAATGCAGCTGCTTCAGTAGCTTAGTGCCACTTTGACATTGAAGGGAGTTTGATTTTTGTTTTGTTTTTTCCTTGACTGGAATATAATGGACTTCTCCTGTTTACCCACAGAGCCCATGAGTGCGTTTCCTGCTAGGCTCTGCTGGTGATGATGGTCGATGTTGTGAGGACTGTGTTCTGCACTATGCTGGGCCTGGATAGGCTTCAACTGTCTTGGTTATCTGCTCTCTGGTTGGTTACTGTCAACCGCGAGAAAAATAATTCTCAAGTGAAGGCAACTTTGAGAGATTGCGTGGTCCCTTTCAATACGCTGCTCAACTCCCTGACCGTCGACGCTACCTGGCTAAAGTGTGGAGTCACGCTATTAAGGCTACTCGATTCATCGGGAAAAAATAATCAATAAATTTGCGATCTCATTTCTGAATGGTGACGATGCGAGACGTCAGCTGCAAGGAAACGAGCGCTCCTGTTCCACGTGGTTTTGAACAGCGAATCCGGTGGCAGGTAGGAAAACATCCAGAAATAGCAGATTTGTACCGCACAACAAGATGGACCGCGAAGAAAATGCGTCCGTTGTCCCGGTTTCCGAAAAACGGATCTCAGTCACTGGAGCTTTTTTTTCGGCTTTAAAGAAGACGAAGACGACGAAGACGTTCATGAAAGGTGACGCACAATCAGCGCCGTGGCTTAATTGCAGCCTCGCACGGAAAGACAACAAATCTGTTCAACCCCCCCCCGCCCCCTCCGCCGTCACCTCCACATATTAGGACAGAAGCCCTCCTGCTCACCCACCCAAACATCAGGAGCCTCAGTAGCACCTCCCCGAACCCGTCCAGACAGAGGCAGTCAATGACCACTGATCAAAACTACTGATCAAAACTACCGATGAACACACACGGAATTATGGAGGAAAGAATAAAAGTTTGATGACGCTGTAGCGCAGATCAAATAAACCAATGATCCACGTGTAAACTCGGCTATGGTGAGCGCGACGTGAATCTTTGGAATTTTACAAAGTCTCTCTGAAAAATGAAAGTGTTTATTATTTTGCACAGAGTGGCTGCAGCTGCTCGGCGCGTTCCCACCGCGGCAGGCATTCCTCAGTCTGCCTCTGTCTTCCTGAGTGTGTCACTCAGTGGTGCGTGTGGGGTCGTGGATAAGATCAGCACTGATCCTGGTTCAGTGATTGTCTGAGTCACAATAGCCTCTGATTGCAGAGCCTTCCCCTCATCAGCAGCAGCAGCAGGGGAAGTGATGTTTATCACCGGGAGATAAGACGCAGCGGTGCCCCCTTCCTTTCAGCTGAGTCGGTCACGGTGGCTTGGTTTGGTTTTCACCATGCAGTCGTTTGCAGCAGTTGGTTAAAATGGGCCGAGAAGACGAAGACGCTACAAAGGAGCAACGCACAAAAAAAATTCAAGAGTGGTATTTGAGGAGATGTGCGGAGAAACCTTCTGAGATTTGACAGGAACAGAACTCCTCCCACACAAGAATGCATGTGACACATGATACATGGGGGTGGGTGGCTGAAAACAAGCGCTTCTTCATTGACTCACTGATGTGTGGTTGAGTCCGTGACAGGGATACAAACAAAATGTTAAACACATAAAAACATTTTTTACGGAAACCCAAAGCCTCCAAAATAAAAGAAGACAATAATACAGTAGTGTGGGGGCTGAGCAGAATCAAAAACAAGGAAATATTAATGAACAGTCTCGGTGTCAACAGCCGTGTTGAATATTTCACTGACTCATGGCAAATATGTATCCTACACAGGAAAAAAACAGACCAGGTCACTAAACTGTATTTACAGTCGTGAGGTTGACCGGGTCAGTGTGAGGTCAGGAAGCATCTTCAGAACCTGGTAGAGATGCTGCACAGCTTCCTCACCGTCATTCATTCATCCAAATCAAACAGGTTCTGGTGACCTCTGTACTGGAGGCTGTGGGAACTGCCTCACGGCCCAAAGGCCTGTGTGACCCAGAGAGGCTCCATCCGTGTGCGGATGTGAGTGACGGCGATGCTTCGGCCCCCCAGGGCCCTGCTGACCCATTCATTGTTCAGGAAAATGTCTTCACCGTGACTCTCCTGCCTCACGGAGGTTTCCACACAGCAGCAGCAGCAGCAGCAGTGTGCAGCGCTAGGAAAGAGCCCGGCCTGACCTCACATCCTGCTTTTGTTTTGCCACTTTGAGGAATGTTAATGATTGTGCAAATATTTGCTCAAAATTTCCTCTTTAGATATTGGCTGCAAGCTGCGCCAGCCTGGGGCTCACCACCAAACAGTGGCTTTGTTTGCTTATATTCTTCAACTCAAACTCCAAGGAAAAACATCGATGATCAAGTTCTGTTTACATTTAGAGCTGTTTTCCAATTGACCTTTCTCATCAGCGTCTCAAATCAGAGAGAAACAAGAAGAAAGTGTTGAGCTTTGCAATCCACCTAATGAAGGTGGCCAAGTTAGAGCCCCTGAGGATGTCATGAAAAAAATGTCTTTATTCTGTCCACGTGCTCCAAACACTCTCTTGCCTGAAACAGTATTCAAAGTGTGACATTCAGTGGCTTCTGATTCCCCCCCCCCCCCCACCTCCCTCCTCAGTCCAGAAGATAAACGCCACGCGTCTGTTTTCTTTCCCTTTGGTCTTGTGTAGTCGCAGCACGACGGTTCCAACCCGCTGGGCTCGGGTCTGGATTATCTGCAGCACATATGCCAACTCATCGAGAAGATCGGGAAGCTGCAGGAAGACAACATCCTGCTGCAGAGGCAGATCTGCAGCCTGCAGAAGAGCGGCAGGATGACCAGGACCAGAGAGGTGCCCGCTCATTCCTTCCTCTGCTGGCGGTGGTTGCGTGTGTACAGTACTGTGTGTGCCCGGTGGGGAGGAAAGTACATCTAGTGTCGGTACTGGCGCTGCCTGAGGAGCATTTCAGATGCAAAAAGGCAAATCGGCAAACGAGTCCAGAGAGAGGAAGTCAGCTGTCAGTCAGAAGATAAATAGATGTTGAGTGTTGTTACTGCTCTCTGATGTAGCAGTGGCTCTCACTGGACCCTCGACATCATTGAAGGGGTCCAGAATGTCTTCCTTACATTGTTTTTTTTAGCTTCTGAGGAAATATCAATACTGATCAATGAATTCTTGATTGATCAATAAGATCAATCGACCAGCGATCAATGAAGGAACCCATCACTTGCATCCCTGAGTGGACATCATCTTCCATAGCCTTCACTCCC
>NW_027466285.1:0-60000 GCF_046127955.1 Nelusetta ayraudi
CTGCTAGGCTCGGGAACCCCCCCCACCCCGTGGGCCATAAGATCATGCTTGGCTGCATTTTCTGCGTTGGGGGCGGAGTCAGCCTCTCTTCCTGTCACATGATTGACGCGCCCCTCCACCCCCACCACGTTCTCCGCTGATGCTCTGATGGCCTCCGGTCAGACGTCCAGCAGCTGATTGGTTGTCGGGCTTCCAAAGTGAACGGCCAATCAGAGAGCACCGCTGACCCCCTGCCCCTCACCCCCGTCCAAGGAGGGCACCGCCCCCTGCAGGTGTCGCTTTTTCACACACGCACACTCTTGACTGTTGGGATGACATCATCAGACCCCAACCCCCCCCACCACCACCCCGCCCCGCCCCCCTCTCAGTAGACATCAGCTCCAGCTGTTACGTAACACAACGGGCACACACACACACACACACACACACACACACACACACTCTCGTCTCCGCTGTGGGAAAATCCGACGGCTCTTTGTTCTGTTATCAGAGTTCTCGCTGCCGCTGCTGCTGCTGCTGCTGCTGCTGCCGCTGCTGCTGCCGCCGCTGCCGTCGCCGCTGCTGCTGCTGCTGCTGCTGCTGCTGCTGCTGCCGCCGCCGCTGCTGCTGCTGCCGCCGCTGCTGCCGCTGCTGCTGCTGCTGCTGCTGCTGCTGCTGGTGTATTAGAGTGTTATCAGCCCAGGACGTCCAATCCCTCCTCGCTGTGGCGCTTTGAGAGCCCTGACATTTTCATCAGCCGCTCCACAGAAGGAGGAGGAGGAGGAGGAGGAGGCTGGGCTCCTTCTTCTTCTGCTGCCGCTGCTGCTGATCCCTCCTGCGGAATCAGCTGATTAAAGCTCCGCCTCTTTGATATGCAAAGCGCAGATTTTCATGATGAATCTTAATCCCCTGTGCCTGCTGCTGACGGCGCCCCCTGCTGTCTGTGTGTCTCTTGCAGACTCCGACGACTCCGGCTGCGTGCTGCTCAACACGTCCAGGAAGGTGAGAGCCAATCACAGGCCACCTCTCTGGTCTAGGTTTGGCTATCAGGTCACACCTTGGTGGGCGGCGCCAAGGTGGAGTCAGCTGACCCGCGAGAACAGAATGGAATAGAATAGAATGGAATGGAATGGAAGGCCTTTATTAATCCACATTTGGGAAGTTTGCAGACGTTGCATCACAGCAACAAAGCGTAGCGCAAAGAGAAGGAAAAGTGATGTTTATTAAAAGACATAAAAATCAAATCAAAATATATATAAATATATAGAAGACATGTCAGACAGGTGGCGCTAGGCTAAGGGAGGTGGGGGGTGTTGTTCCATGGCGGACGTCTGGCTGCTCGGCCAATGAGGAGCCAGATAGCCCACCATGTTGAGCTGTGACCACTGATATCGTCAGCTGGGAGGGGCCCCAGCAGACCCCCGGGACCCCGAAGAGGAAGAGGCGGGGCTAGGAGATGACTGAGTGACGGACTGACCACTGACATGGCTTCTTTCAGTTCGGCAAGCAGGGTTCAGAAGCTTTAATGGGCCGCATATGGGCCTCCGGGCCGTAGTTTGCCCACCCCTGGTCTATATTTATATTGACACGCAGCACTTATTTTCAGTCACTGCAGGGGGGGGGGTTCAGACCATGCGCTCTCAGCGCAGTGGAGGGGGGGGGGGGTCCATTCAGCCACTGACTTCCTGTCAATCAGGAAGTCGATGAGGGAGTGCATGGGATGGATGGCAGCCCGCTGGGCGGCTGGGCTCCTCATCGAGCATCCAGCCAGTCAGGAGCCAGCCTGCCCTTCACCCCCCCCCCCCCTCCACCTCCTCCTCCTCCTCCTCCTCCCCCACCTCCTGTTTGTCTTCCTCCCCTTTCTCCCCCTCCTCGTCCACCTATTTCTCCTCCTTTTCCTCCGCCTCCTCCTCCACCTCCCTTGCTCCTCTGTGCCCCCCACCCCATCCCTCCTTCTCCTCAGCAGCAGCAGCAGGTTTTTCACCTCGTCCTTCTCCTCCTCTCTCGACTCTCCCACCTCTCCTCCTCCTGCTCCTCCTGCTCCCTCAGTACGTGAAGCTGACCAACTTTGAGGAGGAGGTGCGAGCCCACCGCGACTTGGACGGCTTCCTGTCGCGGGCCAGCATCCTGCTGGACGAGACGGCGGCCTCGCTGGACGACGTGCTGAAGCGGATGCTGCAGGCGGTGGGCCAGGACAGCCACGCCTCCGAGCCCAGCTGCAACTTCCAGGAGGTGATGAGCCTCCTCTTCACCGACGCCTCGGCGCAGGAGGTCAACGGTGAGCGACCAATCACGCGGCTCCTCTCTCCTCTTGACCTCTTTTCCTGGAGTCGGTCGAGTCCCGAGACACAAACGGCCATATTTGTAGTTTTTCACTCTTTTGGAGGCTTTTTTTGGCTTCTGAAGCTTCACAATTCTGGATTTATTTTTTTTAATTTGAAATGCTACCTTTTATTCTGATAGACTGTTTTCTGTTTTGAAATGCTGGCATTTATTTTGAAAGGCTGGTTTTTATTTTGAAAGGCTTGATTTTATTCTGAAAGCGTCCAGTTGCGTCGACGCTGTCCTGGGTCCGCTGTGTTTTTTCCTCTGCCGCCTCAAAGCCCCTTGGTCTCACGTCCCAACAGTTCTGGCTCTCTGGCACCGCCCTGCTGGCTGAGCGCTGCAGCACAGCCAATCAGAGCCGCCGGCCGCTGCCACCGACGTCTGTTGCTGCGGTCAGAAGGTCATGTGATGCAGCAGCAGCAGCAGCAGCAGCAGTTGTTTTTTGTCTCTTTTTTCCATTTTCATCTAATCTGTCTGGTGTGGAGGTGCGGGTGGGGGCGGGGGTGGGGGCGGGGCCCCCCGACCTCCTGGACTGACGGACGGAGGAGGTGATAATTGACTTCTATCTTCGATCGCCGGCTGAGCTCCTCACAACGTCTCAGGCTCTCAGCCACCGCCTGCAGACACTTTGAGCTCTGCCTCTGCCATCCTAGGGAAAAATCCATCAGGGCTTTAAAGAGCCAACGTCAGGTGAAGAAGGGGGAGCTCCTCTCTCTTCCCCTCCTTCCCCTCTTCCCCTCCTCCTCCTCCTCCTCCTCCTCCTCCTCCTGCTGCTCCTCTTCCTCCTCATCCTCTTCCTCCTCCTGTGCCCCCGCTCCTCCTTCTCTTCCTCCTCCTCCTCTTCCTCCTCCTGCTGCTCCTCTTCCTCCTCATCCTCTTCCTCCTCCTGCGCCCCTGCTCCTCCTTCTCTTCCTCCTCCTCCTCTTCCTCCGACTGCTGCTCTTACTCTTCGTACCCCCCCCCTCATCTTCAGGGAATTTTCTCTGGAAAAATCTTCTTTAATATGCACGAGGCAGCAGAGGACAGGAAATGAAGCTGCTGCTACTGCCCGGTGTGTGTGTGTGTGTGTGTGTGTGTGTGTGTGTGTCTGACTCTCTCTCTCTCCTCCGCTCTCTCTCTCTCTCTCTCTCTCTCTCTCTCTCTCTCTCTCTCTCTCTCTCTCTCTCTTGTCCACATGCAGACAAATGTCACAGTTTCGTTTTCTTTGACGACGGTAAGCTTCTTCCTCAGCAGCCTCCTCCTCCTCACCATCACCCCCCCCCTCCCCCCCCCCAGGACTGGGTCGCTCACGTGACCTTTGCCCTCTGGCGGCCTGTAGGGGGCGCTAGGCCCGCCTGCTTCCATTTGGACTGAATGGAAAAAGAGCATCAATTTTAAACATGATTAAGTTTAAAGACAGTGTGTGTGTGTGTGTGGGGGGGGGTTATTGTGACAAGTGGTGAGATTTGATTGGACGTCCACGACCCAGCCCTCTCAGCCCCTCCCCTCTCATGTTCCCACATGGTGATTGGCTGTACCTGTCCACCTGACATTGACCAGGTGATTTTCTCCATCGCCCCCTGCTGCATGTGTGTGTGTGTGTGTGTGCGTGTGTGTGTGTGTGTGTGTGTGTGTGTGTGCGTGCAGTGATGAGGATGTTTTTACAGCAGAGATCAAAAGGGGGCGGGGCCTCCGTCCTGCCATCATTATTTCCTCATCTTTCCATTGAAGCTTGTCACATCTGATCCGCTGCCAGGTTCTGTGTGTGTGTGTGTCTGTGTGTGTGTGTGTCTGTGTGTGTCTGTGTCTGTGTGTGTGTGTGTCTGTGTGTGTTTGTGTCTGTGTGTGTTTGTGTATGTGCGTGTGTGTGTCTGTGTGTGTGTGTGTCTGTGTGTGTGTGTGTCTGTGTGTGTTTGTGTCTGTGTGTGTGTGTGTCTGTGTGTGTTTGTGTCTGTGTGTGTTTGTGTATGTGCGTGCGAGCTTGCTCGCCAAGATGTGACGAAACTGTGTGTAAATCTGCACATAACTGGCAAATATCAAAGGTGTCACCATTAATTAGTCCCTCACTTCATCTCTCTCACACACACACACTCACGCTCACACACACGCACTCACACACACTCACACACACTCACACACACACACACACACTCACACACAACTGAGACAAGTTTGTTCACCCCAGAAGGTGATGTCACACACAGGAGGCGGGACCTGGACTGCTGGGAGCATCTTGAGCAGCATCACTAGCCACGTTGCTAATGTTAGCAGCGTTAGCATCAGGAGCCACGTTTATATCATCTCCATTCTATTTGTCAGTCTCTCCTCTTCTTCTGTCTCCACGTCCGTCTTCCATCTGTCCTTCCATCAGTCTGTCTGTCCATCTGTCTGTCTGTCTGTCTGTCTGTCCATCTGTCTGTCTGTCTGTCCTTCCATCAGTCTGTCTGTCTGTCTGTCCATCTGTCTGTCTGTCCGTCTGTCCATCTGTCTGTCCTTCCATCAGTCTGTCTGTCTGTCTGTCCATCCGTCTGTCCTTCCATCAGTCTGTCTGTCTGTCCATCCGTCTGTCCTTCCATCAGTCTGTCCTTCCATCAGTCTGTCTGTCCATCTGTCTGTCTGTCCATTTGTCTGTCCTTCCATCTGTCTGTCTGTCCATCAGTCCTCCCTTCTTCACTCTCTCACTGTTGTCATGGTGATGCTGCTAACATGATGTAGCCCGGGACAGCCTGGTGCAACAAGAAGTGGAAAGTGTGTGTGTGTATGTGTGTGTGTGTGTGTGTGTGTGAGACCTCTGACCTGTCTGTGACTCCGCCCCCTCCCTCCCTCAGTCCACCTGCTGTCAGAGACCATCCAGGGAGTGACGGCCACCGCCACTGGAGTCCAGTACCAGCAGTCCTGGCTCTGCATCCTGTGAGTGTGTGTGTGTGTGTGTGTGTGTGTGTGTGTGTGTGTGTGTGTGTGTGTGTGTGTGTGAGTTTAAAACAGTGTGAAACTGAAGCATGTCACTCAAAAGGTCACATTTTTAATTGAAGATGAACTGGTAACAGCCCCCCCTGCTGGCCACTTTTAACAGCTGCACTTGTTGAATGAAAAAAAAACGTGTGTGTGTATATTTTAAAAAAAAATCTTACAAATAGTGAATTATTTAATTGTGTAATGGTTTATATCTATTAATATTTATTATTGTTTTTAGTAAAGTTGTGTTACGTAACCTGAGCGGTACCACAACAACAAGACGGAGGAGGAAGATGAGCCAGTTTTAGGAATATTTCAAGGAATTACTGAGGAATGATGAAGGACTTCCATCTGTTGACGTTGTGTGCCGAACAGAACAGGGTGTCCAGAACCCAGCAGGGTGTCCTGAAGGGAACACCCTGATATATAGGAATAGGGCATGGAGTTCCATCCTGTACCTGTAGGAGGCAGCCAAGAGTGAGAAACAGCGCAGGGAAGGAGCTTCTTGTTGACTCCACCCCCTTCTCTCTTCCTCTCTCTCCCTTGCCGTTGCGCCGCAGCTGCAACGTCAAGCACCTGCAGCGGCGCCACGTCTGCATCTCTCGGCTGGAGCGGCCACAGAACTGGGGCGAGAACTGCTGCGAGGTCCGCTACGTCATCCTCATCCTGGCACCGCTCAAGATGGTGAGTGGTCAGCCCGCTGGCCCAGCCCCTTGGCCGTGGCCCCGCCCCCTGGCTCAGTCTGGTGGGTTAGCGTCACTAGCCATGTTGCTGTCGTCACCTGGGCTTAGCGTCACCGGGCTTAGCGTCATAGCTAATGACGCTAAGCCTGCTGACGATAGCATCATTAGCTATGATGCTATCGTCACCGGGCTTAGCGTCATGATGCTATGGTCTTTCCTTGGCCACGCCCCCTCCTCCACGTCATGTGACCTCCTGCGCTCCTTTTCGTCCCGCTCCTCTGGGGGGCGACCACTCAATCCTCCAACAGGGATAAATTTAGGAGCCGGCTTGTGATTGGCCGCGTGTGACCTCCTCCTCCTCCTCCCTCTCCTCCTCTTCCTCATGCTCCTCCTACTCCCAGAAAAGCACCAAGACAGCCGTCGAGCTGGGCCGGACCTTCGCCACGCTCTTCTCCGACATCTCCTTCCGCCAGAAGCTGCTGGAGACCAAGACCCAGGAGGAGTTCAAGGAGGCCCTGGTGCTGCAGCGCCACCAGCTGATGGAGGTCAACCAGCAGCCCCTCTCCCTGGAGAAGGAGGAGACCGACCCTCGCAGCCACAAGCCCCTCAGGGTGGGCGGAGCCTGCTCCTCTTCCTCTCTGTCCTTCTCTTGTTCCTCCTCCTCCTACTCCTCCTCCTCCTCCTCTTCTTCACTCTTCACCCCCTAAACCTCCTGACATTTCTCTCAGTGCTCTCTCTCTCTCTCTCTCTCTCTCACACACACACACACACACACACACACACACACACACACACACTCGTCACCACCTCCGTCTAATTATGTAATTCTGCATTCAACAGGAAAATGAAACACTGCCTAATTGGATAATTTGCTTAATAAGCTGCCTGGTCTCTTCGTCATTCACACACACACACACACACACACACACACACACACACACACACACACACTTCTCACCCGCGCTGATGATCAGTGTTTTAAAACACAGCTTGTCTCACTGTGCCAGTAGGAGGCGCTAACACTTGGTTTTGTGTGTGTGTGTGTGTGTGTGTGTGTGTGTGTGTGTGTGTGTGTCAGTGTCGAGACTTCTTCCGGGCCGGGCGGGGCATCTACGAGGACCTGTGCCGCAGACTGCCCTTCTACCCCTCGGACTTCACGGACGGTAGGTGGGCGGAGTCATAGGTGGACGGAGTCAGAGTCTAGCGGTAGGTGGGCGGAGTCATAGGTGGGCGGAGTCAGAGTCTAGCGGTAGGTGGGCGGAGTCATAGGTGGACGGAGTCAGAGTCTAGCGGTAGGTGGGCGGAGTCATAGGTGGACGGAGTCAGAGTCTAGCGGTAGGTGGGCGGAGTCATAGGTGGGTGAGTGGAGTCAGAGGTGGGCGGAGTCATAGGTGGACGGCGTCAGTGTCTAGCGGTAGGTGGGCGGAGTCAGAGGTGGCCGCAGTCATCAGTGGGTGGAGACAGAGACTGGGTCTGATGATGACTGACTCGCCCTGGTGAAGCCTGGGGTTGACAATGTAACAGGTCTGGTGGTCTGGTGGTAGGGTACTATGGCTGCAGTACCTTGAGTGGCCACTGGGTGGACACCTGCTGTGTTTGTCCTGCAGGGGTCGTCGGCAGCAACAAGACCCTGCTGAAGTACATGACCACGGCCATCTTCCTCTACATCGCCATCCTGCTGCCCGCCATCGCCTTCGGTTCGCTCAACGACGAGAGCACACGCGGCGAGATCGGTAGGCCCCGCCCACTCAGGCCCACCAGGCTCAACGCCCCCCTCTACTTCCTGTCCCACCTCCTGACGCTCCTCTACTTCCTGTCCCGCCCCCTCCAGACGTCCGGAAGACAATCATTGGCCAAAGCATCGGTGGCATCATCTACTCGCTGTTCGCCGGCTCGCCGCTGGTCGTCCCTCTGACCACAGCGCCACTCGCCATCTTCATCAGCGGTAGAGGCTCACACACACACACACACACACACACACAGACACCATGTGACATGCGGCTGACTCCGCCCACTCCTCCCAGTCATCCGAGGGATCTGTGACGACTACAACCTGGACTTCCCGGCCTTCTACGCCTGCATCGGCCTGTGGAACTGCCTCTTCCTCATCCTGGGGGGCATCTTCAACGTCAGTCTGCTCATGAAGCTCTTCAAGAGGTCCTCACACACACACACACACACACACACACACACACACACACACACACTGGACTGTCTGGATTGGATTTGATGGCTCACTTCTGCTGCGTGTGTGTGTGTGTTTAGGTCAACGGAGGAGGTCATCGCTCTCTTTATCTCCACCGCCTTCGTGGTCGACGCCTTCAAGGGAACCGTCAAAAGTGAGATGTGCATGTGTGTGTGTGTGTGTGTGTGTGTGTGTGTGTGTGTGTGTGTCTGATGGCTCCACCACTACAAGGGGGGATTTATTGTGGCAAAACGATTGCAAATGCGTGTCTCAAATCTGTGTGTGTGTGTGTGTGTGTGTGTGTGTCCTGTCCTCCCTCAGTCTTCTACATGTACTACCACCCGCCCACGCTGGACACCAACAGCAGCCTGCTGGAGCTGGCTCAGGGGGGCCCCCTGCTGGCAGGGAACTGCAGTGCGCCTGCAGCGGCCGGCCCGGTGGCAGCGTCCCTCATCCAGTGCACCCGGGAGCGGCCCCTCCTCTGCCTGCTGCTGATGCTGGGGACCCTGTGGATGGGCTACACCCTCTACCAGTTCAAGAGGAGGTAGGAGTGGGCGGAGTCAGGAGGGTACGGTCAGGGGTGGGCTCAGGGGGATGGATCGTGGGTGGGGTCAAGGTCGCAGGGCCAGGAGGTGGGGTCAGGGGGTCAAGGTCATAAGAGGTTCTGCTTCCAGTCCTGCTCAGCCACTGGGTTCTCCGTGGTCACATGGTCTCAGGCTTACATCCTCTCTCTCCCTCTCTCTCTTTCTCTCTCTCTCCCTCTCTCTCTCCCTCCCTCTCTCCCTCTCTCTTTCTCTCCCTCTCCCTCTCTCTCCCTCTCCCTCTCTCTCCCTCTCTCCCTCTCTCCCTCTCTCTCCCTCTCTCTTTCCCTCTCTCCCTCTCTCGCCCAGTCCCTTCCTACACGCCAAGATGAGGGAGGTGCTGTCGGACTGCGCCCTGCCCATCTCTGTGCTGCTCTTCTCCTTCATTGGCTCCTACCTGTTCAGCGACATCGAGCGTGAGTCCCCCCCCCCTCCCACACACACATACACACAACAGCCAACTAAACAATCAGCTCACTGCTGACTAGCGAGCTCCCGCTAGCTATAGCTCCACCTCTACCTCCTCCCTTTGCGCCAATCTGACTGACTGACTGACTGACTGACTGACTGACTCACTCACTCACTGACTCACTGACTGACTCACTCACTGACTCACTGACTCACTGACTCACTGACTGACTGACTGACGGACTCACTCACTCACTGACTGACTCACTGACTCACTGACTGACTGACTCACTCACTCACTCACTCACTCACTGACTCACTGACTCACTGACTGACTCACTCACTGACTCACTCACTGACTCACTCACTGACTCACTGACTCACTCACTGACTCACTGACTCACTGACTCACTGACTGACTGACTCACTGACTGACTCACTGACTCACTGACTCTCCTCCCTCAGTTCCAGTCTTCAGGGTCTACGACCGTCCTGTGTTCAGCGTGGCTCCGTTCGAGCGCCTGTCGGCCCTGAACATCGTCAGCGCCATGGGCCTGGGCTTCCTGCTGGCCCTGCTCATCTTCATCGACCAGAACATCGTGGTCTCCCTCACCAACGCGCCTGAAAACAGGTGAGCACGTCGGCCCCGACACTCGGCACACACACACACACACACTCGCACGCAGACCTGCAGCGCCCCCTACAGGATGAGTTGCGGAGTTCCTCTGCAGAGAGAACCTCTGTGTTGTGGGTTGAGAAGGCGACCGTGATGACCTTTGACCCGGCTTCCCTGCCGACGATGCTGTGTGTGTGGGTGGGCGTGTCCTCAGGCTGCTGAAGGGGACGGCCTACCACTGGGACCTGGTGCTGTCGGGCCTCATCAACATCCTGATGTCGGTGCTGGGGCTGCCCTGGATGCACGCCGCCTTCCCCCACTCCACCCTGCACGTCCGCCAGCTGGCCTTCGTGGAGCAGCGGGTGGAGGGCGGACACCTGTATGAGACGTGAGTGAGCTGGGGGGGTCGGGGGGGGGGGGTGTTCAGACCAGGCTGACCTCTGACCTGGAGTCACCTGTATGAGACGTGAGTGAGCTGGGGGGGTCGGGGGGGGGGTGTTCAGACCAGGCTGACCTCTGACCTGGAGTCACCTGTATGAGACGTGAGTGAGCTGGGGGGGTTATCCATCCATCTATCTAATATATATCTCATTTCACAAGCGAGGTATCGGCGGCTCATAGCCCGGTGCGGCTTACATATATATATATATATATATACAGTTACAACTTAGTGGGTGGGGCTTATATTGAGGTGCGCTCTATAGTCCGGAAAATACGGTAATCATCAACATTTTTAGAAGTACAATGAGCAGAATACAAATGTGTAACACTGAAACAACTTCCGGTCGCACTGAAATTATTTTACACACACACACACACACACACACACAATCCCACCCCCGCCATCCTGCAGTGAAAAGCTGGTGCAGTGTCAAAAATGTTTTCCGTGCGTGTGTGTGTGTGTGTGTGTGAGTGTGTGTGAGTGTGTGTGTGTGTGTGTGTGTGTGTGTGTGTGTGTGTGAGTGTGAGTGTGTGTGAGTGTGTGTGTGTGTGTGTGTGTGTGTGTGTGCACACAGTTCAATGTTTTCACCCTAAACGGCCTCCTGTGACCTGAGAGACAGGTGGGTGGAAGAGAGACCAGCGAGAGAGCCCAGGCTGGGGGTTGTGACTCTGTGTGTGTGTGTGTGTGTGTGTGCAGCATCGTGCAGGTGAAGGAGACCAGGCTCACCTCGCTGACGGCCAACATCCTGATCGGGGTGTCGGTGCTGCTGCTGCCCCTCCCCCTGCAGTGGATCCCCAAGCCCGTCCTCTACGGCCTCTTCCTCTACATCGCACTCACCTCCATCGACGGCAACCAGATGTGCGACCGCATGGCACTGCTGCTCAAGGAGCAGGTGTGTGTGTGTGTGTGTGTGTGTGTGTGTGTGTGTGTGTGTGTGTGTGTGTGTGAGGTGGCAAAAGTATCCACTGAACTGAAGTAGAAGCACTCTGGTAAAAGTAAAAGTACAGAAAAGAAGTGAAAATTAAATTAAAAGTGAAATTATTATTATTGTTGTTGTTATTGTTGTTGTTTAATTAATGAATTATTACGTATACATATATATGTATATATATATATAATGTATTTATGATCATATATTTTATACACATTAATGAATTGATTCATATTGATCTGTGTACAAATGCAGGGAGTCAAAGTAAAAAGTACTCGTTAAAAGATATACTCACCTGAAAAACATCTGTCCAAGTACGGCAACAAAATAGTACTTCATTACTTCCAACCTCTGCCTCGCGGTGACTCTGCTCGCAATCGCCTGTACGCTCGCGCCCCCAAGAGGGAGCTGGAGGAACTGCTTCGGGAACCTTGGCGCACGTGCTGAGGCGGTTCCTTTGGCAGAAGGGCGATGTTTGGTTTTTTTTGTTGTTATATTTTTTTTCACGGTCTGCCGGCGGTCACGTGACCACCGGCAGACCGGAAGTGGCACGTGACACGACATGTTCTTCAGTTCTCGGTCAGTGTTTCACCTGAAGGGTGTTGAGTTGATCACAGGCCTTGTCGGCTTCTGTTTGTTTCGCTGTTTCTGAAAAAAGTGATTCATCAGATATTGGTACAGAAATATATTTATTCATATTTATGTTCTAATTTAAAAAAATATTAAATGAAATACATTTTTTAGTGTGATTTCTTTCTGTCTTTCTGTCTAACTGAACTCGATTTGTAACTGCCGTGGCTGTGGACCCGCCCCCCCCCACCGACCTGATTGGCTGGTTGGTTTGTCGGTCCCCGTTGACCCGCCCTTGTCCCGCCCCTTTGCTTTGTCGGTCCCCGTTGACCCGCCCTTGTCCCGCCCCTTTGCAGACGTCGTACCCGCCCACCCACTACATCCGCAAAGTGCCCCAGAGGAAGATCCACTACTTCACCTTCCTGCAGATCCTGCAGCTGCTGCTGCTGTGCACCTTCGGCATGTACCCCATCCCCTACATGAAGATGATATTCCCACTGCTCATGATCCTGCTCATCCCCGTCAGGTCAGTCGGCTCCGCCCACCTCACAGCGGGGGTCACAGTGGAATTGAACTGCTTTCATACATATATAAATAATTAATTTAATGATTATGAAATATTAATTATGACAATGATACATAATATTAGTTATAATTTCTGTTGGAAACATGCTGATGGTGAGGCGTCCAACAGGATGTCAGGAAGTGATAGCGTGACGCACACACAATGTGTATGTGTGTGTGTGTGTGTGTGTGTGTGTGTGTGTGTATGTGTGTTGTGACCTGCTGTGCTCTGGTGTTGTGTGTCTCTTAGGAACAGCGTGCTTCCTTACATCATCGAGGCCAAATACCTGGACATCATGGACGCCCAGCACATGTAGCTGCACACGGACTCACTCTCTCACTCCAGCTGTGAACCGGAATAAAGAAGAAGAAGAAGAAGAAAAAGACTTTCAGAGATTTAAAAAAACAAAGTTATAAAGCAGATCTATGATGAGAAGATTTAAAGATTTAAGAGAAAAATAGAGCAAGATATTTTTCGACGCAGAACTGTTGGGACTGAAGCATCAGAGGAGGGTGGGTCGTGGAGGAAGGAACTCCGCACGCCGTCCTCATCGCCCCCCCCCCCTCCCCGGCGTGTGTGTGTGTGTGTGGGCTCAGGTGAGCTGCACAGGTGCGAACGACCTCCCACATCTCTGCTTTACGGCACTTTGCACTCACGTCTCTTGTCATGCGGGTAAATCTCAGACTCCTCCCCCTCTTCCACCCACCACCACCTCCTCACGCACGCTCCCCCCCCCCCGACCCCCCTTCACCTTTCAGCTGTGACTCCACCCCCTGTCTTTGTTTTTATTCTCTCACACGTCTCGTACTCTCATCTGTGAAATCCTTCCAATAGATGCAAGAAGGAAGTGTGTGTGTGTGTGTGTGTGTGTGTGTGTGTGTGTGTGTGTGTGTGTAACATTCCAGCAACAGCAGCAGCATTTTTCCCCCTGAAAGTCGACAGCACAAACCAAAAAAACAAACACGCAGTGAGCGAACATTTCCTCCGAGGTCCGAGGGTGGCGGCAGAATTATGACGTTTTTTTGTTGTTTTTAAAAAAAAAACCACTTTGTGTCGCTGGTGTCTGTTTGGAACGAGTGCCACGTGACACGAAGGTTCCTTCCATGTCTTTCGTTTTAGCTTCACTTCCGACATTCTTCTCGAACCTCGTTGGTGTTTGCCAGTAGAATCAGACCTCGTCACAGGCTCCTCCCACAGTCTTGCCCCTCCCCTTCCACTGTGGGTTTCTTTTGTTTTTGTTGGTGTTTACATACTCGAAAGAGGAGGAGGAGGAGGAGGAGGAGCAGGAGGAGGGCAGATAGGAACTAGCATCCAACTCTTCTTTCTTTCCTTCCTTTCTTCGCACTGTGCTGAACCAATCAGCTCCTTTTCTATCTCGGTGTTCTAACTTATGTGGATGCTTGTCATGTAGTAATACACACATGCACACACACACACGCACACACACACACACACACACACACCTAACAGCTTGTCCACCTACGGCGAAGGCAGCGCTCGCTCACTATTCAGCAATACTGTGTATAAAAACTGCTTCAGCCGCAACCTTTTGGTTTTTTTCCCAGTGAAGAAATATTTTTGTGAGACATGCACGCTCGCTCGCACGCATGCACGCATGCACGCGGTACCAAAAACCACTGGTCCGCACGCACAGAAAGGGGAACTTGAAACCATCTCATTGTGGTTTTGTGTGTTGTGTGTGTGTGTGTGTGTGTGTGTGACTTTGGTTGGTGAGGGTGTTTTAATAGACAGACCCCATATGGCAGCTCCTGAAGATGTCCAGCAGCCTCAGCAGGTGACAGCTAGAAGCTGTGTGTGTGTGTGTGTGTGTGTGTGTGTGTGTGTGTGTGTGTGTGTGTGTGTGTGTGTGCGTGCATGGCTGCAGCAGCCCTGAACTTGAGGGACAGTAGCAGCAGCATCAGGTTCAACTGGGGACGTCCCACCACAAGATCCTCACACTGACACCCAACACACACACACACACACACACACACACACACACACACACACACCCCTAGGCCCCCTGCTGGATTAGCCTGCATACTGTGGTGTTTTGGCTCTCCTTCCTTCTTCTCCTTCCTCCTGGTTTCAGAACCTGTAGTCGACTTTTTCTAATCATGAATGTACGACGTGGGTTTTTATATAGCGTAATAATTTTAGGTGTCAAACAGGAAGAAAAAGTGTAATTTTTGTCAAAAAGATCGGCTATATTTGTAAGCTGTAATATGTTGGGGAAAAAAACAACTCCTGGTTATCAAGCAGAACGTGTTGGTTTACTATAGTATCTAAAAAAATATATACTGTTCACTGAAAAGAGAGACTATCACACTATCTCAGCTGTTTGCCAAATAAAAAGTAGTCGTGACGTCACCTCCGACGAGTGCTGGTCTTCTGTGGAGCGACCGAGCGCGCTGACGTGCTCGCACGCCGGCGCGCGCGGCTCATTTTCTTGCTTGACGCGGTGTCATGACGGTCGGAGCAGCGGCATTACACTGCGCGTGTCGCGCCGATACTATAAATGATGGTATTTTGGCGCGTTAATCGGGACTGGATGTTCAGTGAAGAATATTGTTATGACTTGATTGTTGTTTTTTTCTATTTTATTTTTTAAATGTATGCTTTAGCGCGTGGAGAAAGAGTTACTGTTGAAGTTTAAATCAGAAGACTGCGAATCAAAAAGAGGCATACGTTGTTTGTTTGTTTTTTGTTTTTTTTTACATTTTATTGTTTGTTTTTTAATTTGAAATTGGATTTTGCATGTGTGAAACGAAGTTATTTATTGTATATATTAATCTCTGTTCTATATTTAGCTTGCTTGGGTCCGTTTAAAAAGGTTCACCGTTCTATCTGCTGCCAGATTTCCTTTTCAATAAACGTCAACGTTGCTCTGCGACTCTGTCCAACTGTTGCATTTTGACCCCGCTGTGTCAGAGGTCGATCAGCGGTGGATGCTGCTGGACCAATGGAAGAGGAGCTGGTACGTCGAGGAAAAGGTCTGGGTTTGGATGAGGGGAACCAAGTGAGTGCAGTTCGGAGGGAAAACACGCCAGAACCTGCGTGAAAACCGTCAAAGATGTCCTTTACTTTTAGGAAGCGCGCGAGCTCAGTTGGAATCTGGACTGGAGTGCGAAGTGGCCACTAGAGGGCGACAGAGCTGATGCATGTTGACTACAAATGAATAATAATAATAATAGATTTTATTTATAACGCACTTTACATCTGCGGTCAAATCTCAAAGTGCACAACAAAATAAAATAAACAGTAAAAGAGAATAAAAGACAGTTAAAACGGTCAACAAATACAAACAGAAAAAGGCTTTTAGTCCTTTTTTAAAAGCCTGAATTGGGAGGTGGATGGGGAGCCAGTGCAGGGCGTGGAGGATGGGGGTGATGTGTTTCCGCACCCTCACCAGGACCCGGGCAGCCCCGTGACGAACGTACTGGGGCCTCTGGAGCCTCTGGCCAGGGATCCCAACCAGTAGTCCAGCCTGGAGGAGACAGCGGCGTGGACAAGCTGGTGGGAGAGAGAAGGCCTCAGTTTGGCAATGTTTTCTTGAAGTCTTGCACACACGATGAAATAGTTGCAGAAGGAGAGAGGGGAAGGTTCTGGCCGGGGATGGAAACGGAGGAGATGAGGGAAGAACGGAGCCGGTTTGAAGTTTGCCCTCATCCATGCCTTCGCCTCCTCCAGCCTGGAGTCCAGCTGAGGGACAGAGGAGGTGGGGGGGATGATGACGTAGAGTTGTGTGTCGTCGGCATAGCGATGGAATTGTATTCCATGCCTGGAAACAAAAACAAGACGGATGACACGGTAGATATTGTCACCTTGGAAAGTTCTACCGTGGCGAGCAAATGCTACAACGACATGTTCGCATTCAAGGAGGGAAAGAAAAACGGGAAATGATCTCCCTCCGGTTCATGAAATCAATCTGGCCGCCATGACGTCACGGCGCTTCCGGTCTCCACCCGTTTGCAGCCATGATGGTAGGTTAAAACTCTCCTCCGTCCTCTCCGTCTTGTTTTTCCCCCCCCTCTGTCATCGCCCGCTCGGCGGCCTCGGGGCTACTGCCGCGGGCTCCGAGCCTCGGCTCTTCGGTCAGCGAGCGGCCGGTGGCGTCGCTCAACTAACGGCTGTGTGTGCTTCTCTGTCTCCGCAGCAGGAAGGGCTGGATGATGGACCCGACTTCCTCTCCGAGGAGGACCGGGGAGTGAGTGTTCTCGGCCCTCCGTCCCTCTCTCGGTTCCTTCCGTTCGACACCTCGGTCCTCGTGCTGCTGGCTTAGCGTTAGCCCTCGAGCGGCTCCTCGGACACGCTAGCTAGGCGCTAACACACTAGGCTAGGTTAGGTTGTTTTTTTTGGGGGGGGGAATAAAAAAATCTTTGCTTCAGCAGCGGCGCCGTTAGCACCGTCGCTAAGCTAACTGCTTGTTAGCCGATGTTGTCAGTTAGCTGCAGTCACATGACTGTCAGGAGGAACCGTGTCCTGTTAAAACCGGTCCTGTTCAAACTGGCAGGGAGACGTTTTTAACTTCGTCCCGCCCCGAGCGTCTCGAGCCTCGAGTGTTTTCTTTCGTCTCGACGTGTCATCCCTCAGAGCGCCTGCTAGGTGGCAGCATCGGCGTTTAAACGATTAGATTGGCGTCTCTTTAGCTTCACGAACGAACGTTGATCCGTTTTCACCTTCTCGGGTACTTCCGCTCTCACCCGGGACTCTGTGATTACCAGCAGCAGTTCAGCTTAGGTCTCACACACACACACACACACACACACACACACACACACACACACACACGCACACCTGGTGAACAGCAGCAGGGGGTCCCGTCACTCTTTGTTTTTGTGGATTACTTTTGTGTGATGCATGATGATGTGTGTGTGTGTGTGTGTGTGTGTGTGTGGTCCCCCCCCAGCCCAGAGCAGTGAACGTAGACCTGCAGAACGACGCCATGCTCCAGGTGGACATCTCAGACGCTCTGAGTGAGAGGGACAAGGTCAAGTTCACCGTCCACACCAAGGTCAGCCGCCCTCTCCTCCTCCTCCTTCTGAGACACGCACAGAGGGGCGACCCGATTGGTTGATTAATCTGGTTGGTCCTCGTGTCCACGCCCACATCCAGAGCACGCTGCCCAACTTCAAGCAGAACGAGTTCTCCGTCGTCCGGCAGCACGAAGAGTTCATCTGGCTGCACGACTCCTTTGTGGAGAACGAAGACTACGCAGGATACATAGTGAGACACACACACACACACACACACGCACGGTTCACCATCACGTCATGTGAGATTGTGAGTCACACTGCAATGTGTGCATATTAGGCCTGCTACTACTCCGTTAGTCACGTTTGTCTTCTTTATTTCCTCAGTGTGGTTGTTGTTGTGTTGTTGTGGCCTTCATGTTGCCCCCCCCCCCCCCCCCGCTGTCCCTGCGCAGATCCCCCCGGCGCCCCCCCGGCCAGACTTTGACGCCTCCAGAGAGAAGCTCCAGAAGCTGGGCGAGGGTGAAGGCTCCATGACCAAGGAGGAGTTCACCAGGATGAAGCAGGAGCTGGAGGCGTGAGTCCCCCCCCCTCCCCCTCAAGTCAGGTGGCCCACCCCCTCTCTTATCACTAACCCCCCCCCCCTCTGCTAGCGAGTACCTGGCCATCTTCAAGAAGACTGTGGCCATGCACGAGGTCTTCCTGTGCCGCATCGCCGCCCACCCCATCCTCAGGAAGGACCTCAACTTCCACGTCTTCCTGGAGTACAACCAGGACGTGAGTCCCCCCCCCCCCAGCAGCCGCTGTCCGTCACATGACCACTGTGGTCATGTGACACTCCTTAGCCCTTTGCTGAGTGCCTGGTTGTGTTTTACGCTTTGTGACTCTGCCCAGCTCATTGTGTGTGTGTGTGTGTGTGTGTGTGTGTGTGTGTGTGTGTGTGTGTGTGTGTGTGTGTGTGTGTGTGTGTGTGTGTGTGTGTGTGTGTGTGTGTGTGTGTGTGTCAGCTGAGTGTTCGAGGGAAGAACAAGAAGGAGAAGCTGGAGGATTTCTTCAAGAACGTGGTGAAAACGGCCGACAGCGTCATCGTGGCTGGAGGGAAGGTGAGCGACCACACACACACACACACACACACACACCTCCCTGGCCCACGCTAACATGCTAACTGTGTGCGTGTGTGTGTGTCTCAGCAGGACGTGGACGACTTCTTTGAGCACGAGAAGACGTTTCTGCTGGAGTATCACAACCGAGTCAAAGACGCCTCGGCCAAATCCGACAGAATGATTCGCTCGCACAAAAGTAACACAAAGAAGTTCACCCTGAAGTGCACTGCATGGTGGGAGATGTAGGACTAACAGGTGTGTGTGTGTGTGTGTGTGTGTGTGTGTGTGTGTGTGTGTGTGTGTGTGTGTGTGTGTGTGTGTGTGTGTGTGTGCTTGCAGACGCTGCCGATGACATCAACAGAATTGCGTCGTCTCTCTACACGTTAGGCACGCAGGACTCCACCGACCTGTGCAAGTACGAACACACACACACACACACACACACACACACACACACACACGCCGGCCTGGCCTGGCCGCGCTTTGTTTGTGCCACGTGATGACATCACTTCCTGTCCGTCTGTCCAAGGTTCTTCCTGAAGGTGTCGGAGCTGTTTGAGAAGACCAGGGTGAGTCGGCAGAGGTCGCGACCTCTCGTCCATCTGTGGCGGCCGCCGTGCTCAGTGTGTGTGTGTGTGTGTGTGTGTGTCCCTGTGCAGAAGATCGAAGCACGCGTGGCTGCAGACGAGGACCTGAAGCTGGCCGACCTGCTCAAGTACTACCTGCGGGAGTCCCAGGCTGCCAAGGTGAGCGTGGGCGTCGCCCTGCGTGCCCGCCGAGCCGTCACCCACCAGCACGGGCGTGGCCCAAACTACGGCCCGTCAAGCTTTCTACACATCCCATAATATCACCAACACACTCCATCCATCTGCTGCTGCTCATAACTGGAAAACTGGAGCAGCAGCAGAGGAGAAGCTTCATTGTTGCAGCACGTCTAGAGCTTCTTCCCCCCCCCCCCAGGACCTGCTGTACCGCCGCAGTCGCTCGCTGGTGGACTACGAGAACGCCAACAAAGCGCTGGACAAGGCCCGGGCTAAGAACCGAGACGTCCTGCAGGCCGAGACCAATCAGCAGCTCTGCTGCCAAAAGTTTGAGAAGATCTCCGACTCGGCCAAGCAAGGTAGGCGGCTCGCGCTCGCCGCCAAACAGGAAGTAGTGGATTTGTTTTCGCTTGAGCCGCCCTGTTTGGTCCACAGAGCTGGTCGACTTCAAGACGCGACGCGTGTCGGCCTTCAGGAAGAACCTGGTGGAACTGGCCGAGCTGGAGCTGAAGCACGCCAAGGTACCACTTCAACAGCCGTGGTGGGGGTTAGCTTAGCGTGATAGCATGTAAGCTCACCGCTGAGCTAATGATCCGATTGTGCGTGTGTGTGTGTGTGTGCAGGGGAACCTCCAGTTGTTGCAGAGCTGCTTGGGGGTCCTGAAAGGCAACACCTAAACCGCATCCCAGCCCACATCAAACTGGACCGCACCCATCACGGGGGAGGAGGGGCAGCGGTAGGGGGGCGGAGCCCAGGTGGGAGGACAACCAACCAACCAACCAAGCAACCAACCGACCGACCGACCAACTAACAACACTGAGAACTATGGAAGCAGAAAGAGAGGGAGGGATGGATGGATGGATAGAGAGAGGGGCAGGAAGTGTGCAGCCTTCATCATCTCCCCTCCACCCCCCCACCCCCCACCCCCCCGGCTCGTCCTTGCTTCCCCCCCCCCACCCACCCACCCACCTCTTTCTCCTCAGCACTGCTCCTTCCTACTGCTGCAGCTTCCTCTGAGGGCGCCGTCCTGTCTCATCAACGCAGGAGGAAGAATGAGTCCAGGCGCTGTTAGCCCTGCGAGCTAACGGTGCTAACGCCACACTGACATGACGGTCGTTTGAAGGGAGGCTGTGCACACTCTCACTCATCCTAGTCACCTGACTCCAGCTGTCCAATCAGAAGCCCCCCACATCTTGGACCACCAGAGACGTCTGTTGAAACGTCCACGTGATGAGATTCCCCCCTCCACCCCCCCCCAATCCTCGGAGGAGTGTAGTGGAGTTGTTAGCCAGCCAGCCAGCCAGCCAGCCAGCCGCCAGGGGGCGCCGGGGAGCTTCAGGGCTTCTGAACAGGAAGTGCTGGACAACAGGCAGAGCAGCAGCAGCAGCAGCAGCAGCAGCAGCAGCAGTCCCAAAGGTCACGACCTGTCTGGTTGGATCAGCCGCTCCTTCCTCTTCTCCTTCTCCTCCTTCTCCTTCTCCTTCTTCTCCTTCTCCTCTTCCTCCTCTTCCTCCTCCTTAATTGCATCTTTCTTTTTACTCCCTGTCTTGTCAGCTTGTCTCCGCTCTCTTCTCTTGTGGCTTGTTTTTCCCCACTGCTGTGAACTTCCTGTTCCCTCGGCCCCCCCGGCGGGACAAATTCAGCAGCTTCCGGTTATTCCTGTCATTAAAAGTGCAAACGTCACCAAGTCCAAAAGCCTCAGACATGTTTTTGTAACAGCGCAGTCACAAGCAGAAGCTAATCGTCGCTAACTGTAGCCGCTGCCGCCGTGTTGGTGGAAGCTGACGGTCTGTTTGCCTTAATGTCCGTCAGTCAACATGTGATTGGCTCCCTGTCACAACTCCTGAGTTCTTTTTTTCTTTTGTTTGTTTGTTTTTAACATTGTATAAAGAATGTTTGTTTGTTTCACTCTGACGTGACCAAAGCTTTCTCACTCTAAATTCACACATTTGACCAACTCAACAACCTTCAGCAGGTCTGTAACCCCCCCCCACCACCCATCCTGGGATTGAATAAAACTTTATGGACACTTTTTCTTACAAATCCTGTGTTTGGCACTTTACTCTGAACTTTTGGACACAATTGGACGCCCAGGAAACGCACGGCTGCCTGCCGGCTTTCAAGAGTTCGGCACAGTCAAAGTACGTTTTGTGAAAAAAAATGAAAAAGGGGGCAGGGGTAGAAAATACACCTTATTATTATTCACATTATTTGCCTTTAAAACATGTAATAATAAACACTGCCATTAAAGCAGAAATTGGTACCCTGAATAAAAAGACACTCGATAACACAAAATGGAGCATAAATCCAAATTAAAAAAAAAAAAATCAATAAATTCAGTTTAAATGATCTGTTTCCCCTGTTTTTTGTTGCCTTTGATGTCGTGGTGTTTTTTTTGTATTTTTCTTATGTTATCTCTTATGTTTGTCAATTTTATGACTAAGTCATTTTCCAGGTTGCCATCAAAAGTGTGTGTGTGTACATATATGTATATATATATATACATTAGATATATAAAACTCGCTTCACTCCGCCGTACGTTGGACGTTTGCTGCTTTTATTGTGAAGCAATAAACGGTGCTTTTATCACCAATGCTTCCGCTTCCGCCTGTGTCAGCGGAAGCGGTCACAAGTGGGATGAAGCGGAGCCGCGGTGATCTGTAGCACAACACGAATCCAGGATCTAAGTGAACATGAGCTCCATCGGGACCGGGGTGAGTGATCTGGAGCGGAACGGCTCGGTTCTGTGGTGGCTCCTCTTCTTGCGGGCTCGGTCACTTCCGCAGAAGATGAGCCTTGTCCTTTTCTTCTTTTCTTTTTTTGAGCATGACACTTTGTGAGGCGGCTTTCTCCTAGCTAGCATGTTAGCTTGCTGAGTCACAATGAGGCCTGTTAGCTAGCTGACAGGCTGAAACCGAAAGTCAGGACGTTTTATAAATTAAAAAAAGAAAAAGAAATCTAGTTCTCATTTATTTTGATTGAAAATGAGACAAGACTGGTGACGTCACCAGGGGAATCAGTTACATTTAACGAAAAAAAATAAAGTCCCACCTGAAGTTTTCTGCGGGTATCGCAGTGTTTGCGCCGGAGTGCGGGTGTAAAGCGGTTGTAGAAGACGGATGGATGGAAAATTAATTTAATATTTCTTTTTTTTTTTCTTTTTTTTAAATCACTTCTCTGAATGTGTGTTTTCGTGTGAAAGCTGTGAACGTGTGACCGATCAGTCTGCTGCTTCGGAACGAATATCAGTTTGTCAATTAGTTCAGCAGGAGGGAGGGAGGGAGGGAGTCATACTGCCGACCAGGGGGTCCTGTAGAGCGGAGCCTCGTGACGTCACTCAGGTGGGACTGGGTTGAACCTGGTCCAGCAGTTTGAAGAGGCGGCATGTCGACTGTGGAAACGTCACATGGAGAGGGTGCACTTCACAGCATTGCTTATGATTTCTCTCTTTATCTCCCTGTGTGCGTGCGTGCGTGCGTGCACGACCTGCAGTACGACCTGTCGGCCTCCACCTTCTCTCCAGATGGACGGGTTTTCCAGGTGGAGTACGCCATGAAGGCCGTGGAGAACAGCAGGTGAGCAGCCAGCAGGTCACACGAGCCCTCAGGACCCAGCGACCCGGCAGCAAGTCATAGCTGTGTGTGTGTGTGTGTGTGTGTGTGTGTGTGTGTGTGTGTGTGTGTGTGTGTGTGTGTGTGTGCGCACGCGCAGCACGGCCGTGGCCATCCGCTGCAAGGACGGCGTGGTGTTCGGCGTGGAGAAGCTGGTGTTGTCCAAACTGTACGAGGAGGGATCAAACAAACGCATCTTCAACATCGACAGACACGTGGGCATGGTAAACACACACACACACAGACACACACACACACACACACACACACACACCTACAGTCACTAACCTCTCTCTCTCTCTCTCTCCAGGCTGTAGCTGGCCTGTTAGCTGATGCTCGCTCGCTCGCAGATGTTGCCAGAGAGGAAGCGTCCAGTTTCAGGTCCAACTACGGACACGACATCCCACTGAAGGTCTGTCTGTCTGTCTGCCTGTCTGTCTGTCTGTCTGCCTGCCTGCCTGTCTGCCTGCTGTCTGTCTGCCTGTCTGTCTGGTCCTGTCTTAACTTGGGCCGTGTTTGCCCTGGCTCGACTCGGAACGGCACGGCTCAGTAGGGATGCGTTACCACTGGCTTGGTTACAAGAGACGTTTTAGTCGTGCTTAGAATGATTCTGTTTCAAACTGTTGACTTTGTATCAAAACACTGTCCTGGCAGAGAAAATGTAGACGCTGAAACGATCACCTGAGTCTCACAGTGGTTTATCATGTGACAAGAATATCTGCACAACTTAAGGCCACACCAAGCACAAAGCAGGAGAAGTACTGGAACTCTATTCAACCCATGCTAACACGCTAGCAGCGTTAAAATCACTGAGCAGCGAAACCTGCGAGTCACAATCGCTGCCTCTTAAGTTTCGTTGCCAGCGAGCGCAGCACACAAGCAGGAGGTGGAGCTAGCGGTGGTGGCTAACAGTTTATTGACACGGCTCACCGGCCGTAGTTTGCCAATAGCATTAAAACTAAAGTTGCTGGAGGTCACAGTACACTCACGGCAGATGAGCGGCGAGGAGATGGCGGTGGGTTCATCCTGCCAGCTGCACTGCTCAGTCAACACTGGCCGTGTCTCTGATAGACTGCAGAGCAGGCTGCCTTTCCTTCAGCGTCTGCAGGAGAACCCTGCTGATGTTCCAGCAGCCGGTGGTTTCCAGCGCCCTCTTCTGTTGGGGGGTGCGGCACAGAGCAGAGAGACGCACAGAGGCTGGACGGTGGCAGAGAGGAGAGCACTGAGCAAACTGCATGATGGTGAGCAGAGGGGGGCGGAGCAGAGGGGGGCGGAGCTGAGTAGGCAGCGGGCAGATGTGTTGACACCTGCCTTGGCTTTTTAGGATGTTCATCATTTATTCTTTCTTACTGTTCGAATGCACCGTGTGTGCCTGTGGCCCACCCGGCCGAGTCGAGGCCACGCCCCTCCCGTTGCCCACCCGGCCGAGTCGAGGCCATGCCCCTCCCGTTGCCCATCAGGCCGAGTCGAGGCCACGCCCCTCCCGTTGCCCACCAGGCCGGTGGTCCATGGCATCCGCGTTACGCTGAACAAACCTGCAACGTTTTTTCTGTTGGTTTGACTGCGACTGTTGTGGTCCTCGGTGCTTTGTAGCCGCACAGCAGTCGTTTGGCTTTTTTATTTTTTTAAATATTTCTCCTGACACTGTTTTGCTGGACTGCAGCTAACCCTGACCCTGACCCTGACCCAGATCCAGCAGCACTTCTTCTTTGTGTGTTCTTCCATCCCTCCAACTCTCTTTGTGCTTTTCCTCCGGCCACCGAGGACAAAGCGGTCGGCAGCTCTTCGTTGGCCCGTGGTTTCACAACCAGTTCACTTTCCAATGCGGGAAAATGTAAAACTCCACACGCGGGCCTTTTAAAATGGCTGTTTTGGTTTTCGTAAAAGACTTCCACTCAGTCCACTGTCCAATCAGTGCCCTGCTCTGTGCTCTGTGCTCCGTCAGCACTGTGGCCCCTGCTCAGCAGGCTTGGAACCCCAAGGAAGCGACGAGGCTTTACAGCAATCATGTCGGCTGCATCGCATCGGCACATATCTGGCATTTTCTGAAGTGTTGGCGCTCGGGCGTCGTGTCATAAATCACCGATCCGATCAGTGACGTCATGGTCGCGTTGGAACTTTTTTCATCCGTCTCATTTACTCCAAAGTAGTTCTGCAGCATCGACGTGTTTGTTTGTTTGTATCCGAGAGCGAATGATTGACGATTCATGATTCAAAAAACATCTTGGTCTTCGTGCCTCTTCCTGTGTTGAGTGCTGTCGCTATGTGACGGACAATAAAGTTTCTTTGAATCTTCACGACGGCGACATCCATGGGCGACACAAACAAATAGTGCTGGACCATATAGAAAAAAAGCATATGGATAATTAAGCCGAGCTTTGCAGCGGTGGTTGCTGGCAGCAGGTCCCTCGCTGTGAAGCAGTCACTGCACGGGTGGTGTCCTCATGGCGCTTGGACGCACTGCGAGCGGTCCAGTTTGGTCTGCTTTACGTGCTTGGTGCTGCCACTGGTTGAGGAGGTAAAACAACGACCGTAGTTTGCTTTTAAAACATTGGCGTGCCGGCGAGCGACTGAAAACTTTCTTCGGGACGATTTCCTCCGCCTCTCCTCGCTGCGGCATCTTTCTACAGGTGCTCGCTGTTGTGGTTTGAGAGGGGCGGGGCTTGGGGGAGAAACGACCCTAATATTAAGCTACATGATTGGCTACCATGAAAAAGGAAGTGAAACTTTTTCTATTGAATTTCCTATCGCAGCACACGTCTATGGATCGATGTACATCGCTATCCAATCGTCCAGCCCTACAAACGGAGGTGTGGGAGTTTTTCAAAGTGAGAGAAACAGACATAGCACGAGCTAGCTGCAATATATGCGACGCTACAGTAGGAACGTTGGCAAAACATTTCAACGCGACAAATTGAATGAGGCACTTGGAACAGACGCACACGGAGGAGCGCGACGCAACTTTAGACGGTGCTCGTCCGTACACTCGGCAAAGTGAGAAGGCAAGGGCTCGACATAAACAAGTCATGTAAACATCGCTCCTCACGTGATCGGCTATCGCTTTATTTAAAGTCACTGATGGGTGATCGGCACAGACCGTGATGCTGTAAAGCCGAGCAGCAACCAGAATGGTTGAACTGTGACTGAACCGTGTAGCGGCCAGTAACCGAGCCGGTGGAAACATCATGAGCAGCAGACCGACCACAAGGACATTTTATCATCTATAAACCCAGAGGAAATGTCAATATTTGACTGTACGAGTCCATTGACACTGAAGGCCCCTAAACTTCCTTCATTAGTCTGCAGCCTTCACTGCCTGCTGTCACAAAGAGCTCTGGTGGCTTTTCCTCTGGTGGAGATGTGTTGATACACACCACCACCACCATTAACTCCACCACCACCACCACCACCATTTTGTAGCAGGCGAGCAGAAAGACATGAAAGGTGAAAGAAGGAGGCGCCATCCTTTGCTGGAGCCAGCAGCCGACTGGAGCCGTTCCTACCGGACAGAACCAGAACCGGCTCCCTGTGTTTCTGCTCACCTGGCGGTTGCGTAGCGGCTACTAACTTTGTGTCCTGATGTTGCAGCACCTGTCCGACAGAGTGGCCATGTACGCCCACGCCTACACACTGTACAGTGCTGTCCGGCCCTTCGGCTGCAGGTGAGTGCTGCCTTCAGGGACGGGGCTGCTAACAGCGCTAGCTCGCTACACTTCCTTAAAACATTCCATGACGCCTTGAAAATAATGACAACATCATAACTTATACACTTAGAACAAACACACACACACACACAGAAAACATACCATCACATCACATCACATAATAGCAATAGAAGACAAACAGGGAGTAAAGCGTGTTTCTTTATTACTGAACGAGCTGTTTGAAATACACCTCGTTTAGAACTGACGAGATCTGTGCTCACGTTGTTGTTGTTGTTGTTGTTGTTGTGCAGTTTCATCCTGGGTTCTTACGACAAAGACGACGGCCCGCAGCTCTACATGGTCGACCCGTCCGGCATCTCCTACGTGAGCTTCCGAAGTCGTCAGGTTGGTGTTGGTGGTGGTGGTGGTCAGACTGTGACTGTGTGTGTGTGTGTGTGTGTGTGTGTGTCTCCAGGGTTACTGGGGTTGTGCCATTGGAAAAGCAAAACAGGCTGCAAAGACAGAGATCGAGAAGCTGCAGGTGAGGACGAGTCTTCGCTGATCAGACACACCTGCTTGGAATCTGCTCGTGTAACTGTGTGTGTGTCTGTGTGTGTGTGTGTGTGTGTGTGTGTGTCAGATGAAGGAGATGACGTGCAGAGAGCTGGTCAAAGAGGTCGCCAAGATGTGAGTGGACCTGCCCCCATTTTACTTCACACTTCAATGTGAATGTGAACATTTGGATTCACCTATGCAGGTCTCCAGTGTTAACACCAACTGTGTGTGTGTGTGTGTGTAGCATCTACATAGTTCACGATGAGGTGAAGGACAAAGCCTTCGAGCTGGAGCTCAGCTGGGTGGGAGAAGGTGGGAGACATCACATCAAGTTACACAACCTGGACACACAATCAACCTGCTAGCTGCTAACACCTGTCGTGTGTGTGTGCGTGTGCGTGTGTGTGTGCGTGTGCGTGTGCGTGTGCGTGTGCGTGTGTGTGTGTGTGTGTGTGTGTGTGTGTGTGTGTCCGTCCTCAGTCACAAACGGACGACATCAACTCGTACCCAAAGATGTCCGAGAGGAAGCTGAAAAATACGCCAAGGTGAGTCTCTCTCTCTCTCTGTCTCCCTCTCTCTCCTTCTCTCTGTCTCTCTCTCTCCTTCTCTCTGTCTCTCTCTCTCCTTCTCTCTGTCTCTCTCTGTCTCTCTCCCTCCCTCTCTCTCTCTCTCTCTATCTCTCCCTCTCTCTCTCTCTCACACACACCCGACTGATTGCGTTGTGTGTTTTCCAGGATTCACTGGAGGAAGAGGATGATTCTGACGAAGACAACATGTAACATGTTTTCTATGTTTTTTTTTTACAGTCCATTATTTTCTTTTGTTTTGTTGAAAATAAAGAAGAAAAAAGCAGTTGTAAAGCGTGTTGTTGTCGCCCGGGTCTTTTCTTTCCTTCGGTTTTCTCTTTCTTTCTTTTGTGATGGTGGACCGCGTCGACGCAACACGCAGCCAGCCTGCTGTCACTGTTCTCACCACACACACACACACACACACACACACACACACACACACCAGTCCAGGAAGAGGCTTGACACACTTGTGTAGCGTAGCTCTGTGGTCACGTCCTTACACAACAACAACAATGCTAATGTCCCCGCCCACTCTGGCTGGATCAACCATCTGCGTATATAGCGTCTGTCCTGTAAACGTGTTCTCTCTGTGTGTAGCTCTCTCACACACACACACACACACACACACACACACACACACACACACACACACACACACACACACACACTGATCTTAATGCAATAAAGTGAATATTCAATGTAATGAATCGACAAAAGAAGCGCATTAACACTTGGTTCATTCGTTTTGTGTCCCACCGTGCTTCCACAGTAGTTGTGGCTTCCGGCACCCGTGACTTCAAAAAGCTAGCTCGTCACAAAAAAATAATATTTTATTTGTATTTATTTTTTTAAAGTAAACTTCTGGAACGGTTGCCCCGTCTTCCGGTTTTAGGTTTGTGTCTGATTTGCGTTGACGGTGAATAGTTCGACGGCCGACCGCCACAGGACAAACACAATCCGACAGCAGCAACATCGGGCAGCTAGCTAGTGAGCTAACGTCGTACCCGGAAGAACACAAGCAGCCGCCCAACAAAACAAACAAACAAACAGGGTGACGAAAAGAGTTCTTGTCCTCCGTCTCTTTTGAATGGAGTTTGCTCCTCAGAGTCTCTCTCTCTCTCTGGCACGTATCGGGGCGGGGCTTCCATGAGAGTCCTTCCATAGACGAGGAAGCTCCCTCTGCCCAGCCAATGGGGTGGCGAGCTCCGTCTGCTAACGAACAGCGGCGGGGCCAATAGCGAGCCCCGAGTGGGAGGGGCCTCGCTCGGAACAAGCGCCCCCATTGGCCGGGGCCCGCCGATATGATGGCGTCATTTCCCTCGTGGCGCCGCGTTCGTACCGGCCAACGGCGGCGCGAGGCGAGTACTGTCCAATCGCAATCCAAGGATCCGTGCAGGCCCAATCGGATCGGCACGTCCGTCACACTGCCGTCACCGCAGCCAATCGGCGGCCGGGAAACAGAACCTCGGGGCTCAACAGCTTGTTGTTCGTGTATCGCTTCGCAAAAAAAAAAAAAAAAAAAAAAAAAAAAAACCGAGAGAGCGAAGAGGGGGAAAGCAGCCGCGTCCAAGGAATGTAAGTAGAAAAATCTTCTGCGTTTTCCTTCAAACAGTCGCGTTAAAAAATATTTTTAAAAAATGACAGCGGGTAAAAGCAGCGCAGAGAACCCGGGCTTACATTGTCCCAGTGGGGGCCGCTCGGCTCCCCGCGAGTCGCCGTCGAAAGGCGCTCAGCTCGCCTCGGCTCTGCGCGGCTCGCCCGCCGTAGAATTGAATGGCAGCGCCAGTCGGCTTGTTTATGCAGTGAAGAAATGTGAAGCTTGCCTTTGTGGAACAGCCTCTTTTTAATTAAATAAATAATAAATCTACTACAGTCGTACCAACACGCGTCGCTCGACGGAACACCCCCCACCCCAACAAAAAAAAAAAACCACCACCACAAACTTTAGTTTTTTGGCCCTCAAACTAGGAGCTCGTCTGCTCTCTAGTCGAGCCCGAGGCGCTGCTATCGGACGGTTTAAATCGCCATATGATCCCAAAACTAGCTAGTGGAGTCGCTAGTTAGCCAACTAGCCGAATGTAGCTCAGCGCCAGAGAGTGAAGCGTCGCTAGCTTCTTCTTTTTCTTTGCCCCCGACCCCCCGCCCCTTGCCCATGTTCCGGAGACTGTTGTAGGTGGTGGAGGCTGAGCTGCCTGCCGGCTCTCTGTGGACGCGGGAGGGGTCGCTAGCAGGCGGTGTGCGGGGGGGAAGCGGGTGAAGTTAGCCGCGCTAGCTGCCGCTGTCATGGCGAGCTGTGATGGCGACGTGACTCAGTGGCGCTGGGAGCGGAGCGGAGCGGGAAGGAAGGAACACTAGTGGTCCGGCAGCGCTGCTCCTGCGCCTCAGCCGTGACCGCGTCCCCTCGCCCCGTTAGCTTTTCCCACGTTTAGTTCCAGCTCAAAGCGGTAGGTGCCGGTCGTGTTTGCTGGAAGTAGTAGCCGCCGCCAGTTAGCCAAGTTTTAGTGGTGGTGGTGGGGGAAGCTGTTTGTGCCACATATTTGATCTGATCCGGGCAGGGAGGGAGGAGCGGGGGTGGGGGTGCACACAAATGCACGAACCAACACAAGTCAGAGGCTAGGTGGCTAGCTTAGCGTGGTTATTTATTTGTATTTTTTTTTTTTTTACAAGCTTGTATTGAGAGTGTTGACACCGTGTGCCCGTAGCTAACGGCCCTCCCCTGTTGTCCTCCTCCTCTTCCTCTCCTCTTCCTCTCCTCTCCTGTCTTTCAGTGAGCCGAAGCCCTTCGAGCTGGACTCCCTCAAATAACCGCAGAGATGAAGGTGAGTGATCCCCAACACTGGCTTACAAGAGCCCCGAGTCCCCCCTCACCAACACCCGAGATCACAGACTGGGGCTTCACCTTCAGCCAGCCACACACACACACACACACACACACACACACACACACACACACACACACCAGCCTGGTGCACTTTGAATCCGTCTTGCTGGTTGATTGGTTGGTCGGATGCAGCTGACACATTGTCAAGGTGCATCGCAGATGGATTCAGCCTGAATCCCAGGAATCATCCAATCATGCCGATGGGTCAACAACTGTGTCTGAGTCTCTGCTGCGCTCGTCTCTGTTGACCCCCACACCAGCCAACCCCCCCCCCCCCCCCCCCACCACCACCACCACCTCATTCCCTCCTCCACCAGGATCCTTCCTGAGGTCAAGGTGCTAAGGTCACAGTCAGTCAATTACAGTTAGTTTACTGACTGTTAGAAGAGGAGATGCGTGTATGGACACGTGACTTTGATCATGCTTGATCCGCACACGTCCACCAAACCTGTGCATCAGCACACGCGTGTACAAACACCCAACTGAAGGCTAGCTGAGTTAACAATGAGCTTCTAACAGACGAACATCGTAAACTATTTTGCTGTGAACAAGAAGTCGGAAGGATAAGCACCCCTCGCTACAGTGCATGCTGTGACTGCGTGTGTGTGTGTGCGTGCGTGTGTGTGTAGGCAGCAGACGAGCCTGCCTACCTGTCAGTGGGGACAGATGTCAGTGCCAAGTACAGAGGAGCCTTCTGCGAGGCCAAGATCAAGACTGTGAAACGCCTCGTCAAGGTGAAGGTAAGAGTGTCGACGTGTGTGTGTGTGTGTGTGTGTGTGTGTGTGTGTGTGTGTGTGTGTGTGTGTGTGTGTGTGTGTGTGTGTGTGTGTGTGTGTGTGTGTGTGTGTGTGTGTGTGTGTGTGTGTGTGTGTGTGTCCAGCGCCGCCATCTCCACCCTAATCGCGTCCGTCTGTCTGTCTGTCTGTCTGCTCTCAGGTGGCTCTGAAAGGGGAAAGCACGTCCCAGGTGGTCCAAGATGATCAGGTCAAAGGACCGCTGAGGGTAAGGAGGGGGGGGAGAGAGAGAGAGAAAGAGTGGGAGGAGGTGGAGCAGCAGCAGCAGTAATCTGATGAGTGCGCAGCACTAAGGTGGTGGGCGGGGTCTCCTCTGTCCGCTCAGGTGGGCTCCACTGTGGAGGTGAAGACAAACGAGGGCGTGTCCAGCGAGGCGGTCATCAGCAAGCTGACCGATGCCAGCCTCTACACCGTGGGTGAGTCCTTGTGTCTCACTGCTGGATCCACTGACCAGCAGGCCGGTGTATCGTGTGCTGGCCGGCTGGTCAGTGCCTGCAGCCGCTGCAGGTGGAGCAGACGCTGGTCAACTCCACCAGCAGCGAGTTACAATCAATACTTGTTTCTGTTTGTGTCTTTGTTTTTCCTCTTAATCTTCTCTTGGCTGTCTGACCAATCCTGAGCCTCAGCTGCCCCACCCCCCACCCCCCCCCTCCCATTCTCTCCCTGACCAATCAGCTTCTGGTCACTGTGCGTGGAGTTTCGCTGTCGTTTGTTGACCACACACTAGGTGTGTGTGTGTGTGTGTGTGTGTGTGTGTGTGTGTGTGTGTGTGTGTGTGTGTGTGTGTGTGTGTGTGTGTGTGTGTGTGTGTGTGTGTGTGTGTGACAAACAAAGGTGTATATTTCACAACTGCAACTGACGCTTCCTAATAAGTAACTCAGGACTGTGGGTAACACTTTGGATTGGAAGTTGCTTTAAATCCCACCCCCTGGTGGGCGGGGGGGGGGGCTTGTGAGATGATCAGCCAATGTGTTTTTTCTTTTCCAGTGTTTGACGATGGAGACGAGAAGACACTGCGTCGCTCGTCCCTGTGTCTGAAGGGAGAGAGACACTTTGCGGAGAGTGAGGTGAGTGGGCGGGGCTAGTTGTCGTACGCCTCCCTCCCTCCCCGCAGTCACCTGACCCAGCCGTTCTCTGCTGTCATTGGCCAGACGCTGGACCAGCTGCCGCTGACCAACCCAGAGCACTTCGGCACGCCGGTCATCGGGAAGAAGTCCAACCGCGGGGGGCGCCGTTCCTCGCAGGCTGTGTGAGTCACGTGACCCCCCTCTGAGCACTGACCCCGGCCCACTTCCTGTCCCTCACTTCTGTCCGTCTGTCTGTCTGTCAGTGCGGACGAGGAGCACGAGTCTTCGTCCAGCGAGGAGGATGAGGAGGACCGCAGAAGGCTCAACGACCAACTGCTGGGGAAGATCTGCAGCGTGGAGAACCAGCAGGAGTCCAGCGACTGGTACCTGGCCCTGGTGGGACACCTGCACGCACACACACACACACACACGCACATGCACGCACTAGCACAAAAGAAAAAGAAATTCTGTACAAAAATGCATGTTCAATCTGAACTGCACTGCATTCTGGGAAATGTAGGACTAACGTGTGTGTGTGTGTGTGTGTGTGTGTGTGTGTGTGTGTGTGTGTGTGTGTGTGTGTGTGTGTGTGTGTGTGTGTGTGTGTGTGTGTGTGTGTGTGTGTGTGTGTGTGTGTGTGTGTGTGTGTGTGTGTGTGTGTGTGTGTGTGTGTCAGGTGGTCTCTCCCAGCTGCCATGATGAGCTCCAGGTGAAGAAGGACCAGTGTTTAGTCCGAGCCTTCAGCGACGCCAAATTGTGAGTTGGTTCATCTGCTGTCTCACCTCCACCTCCTCCTGTCTGTCTCACCTCCACCTCCTCCTGTCTGTCTCACCTCCACCACCTCCTCCTGTCTGTCTCACCTCCACCTCCTCTTCCTGTCTGTCTCACCTCCACCTCCTCCTCCTGTCTGTCTCACCTCCACCTCCTCCTCTTCCTGTCTGTCTCACCTCCACCTCCTCCTGTCTCACCTGCAGCTACACAGTGGCCAGGAAACATATCCATGTGGTCAACTCTGCCAGCATCGGCAGAACTGAATTCTCCAAGCGGAGGGGTGAGGACCTCTGCAACTCCCACAATGCACCTGCTCCACTCCCCCGGGCTCGTCGCCTGACTCCGCCCCCAATTCTCCTTCCTTCACCCCTCCCTCCAGGTTTCGAAGCGGCCCGGGTCTTCCTGAGGAGCAGGGAGATCCCAGATGTGTGGAAGATGGACATGAGCCAGATCCTGGACTCGTCGTCCAGCGACGAGGAGGAGGAGGACGAAGAGAAGGAGAGCGAGGAGGAGGAGGAGGAGGAGGAGGAGGAGGAGGAGCAGGAGGAAGAGGAGAAGAAGAAGAAGAAGCAGCACATCAAGGAGGAGGTCAGCCGAGGACGTGAAGAAGTGGCATAAAGCAAGCTGCTGAGGGCGCACATGCTCACCTGTCTGTCTGTCTGTCTGTCTGTCTGTCTGTCTGTCAGCCCGAGGAGGAGCTGGACCCAGAGGAGAGGGACCACTTCCTGCAGCAGCTCTACAAGTTCATGGAGGACAGAGGTGGGCGTCTCAGGCCTCGTCCTCCACATTCATCCTCGCTCACTGACTCCGCCTCTAAGATGGTTTCTGTTGCATCTTCACCAGGGACCCCCATCAACAAGCCCCCGGTCCTGGGCTACAAGGACCTCAACCTCTTCAAGCTCTTTAGGCTGGTGTATCAGCTGGGAGGCTGCCATAAGGTGAGTCCTGCCTGTCTGTCTGCCTGCCTGTCTGCCTGTCTGTCTGCCTGCCTGTCTGTCTGCCTGCCTGCCTGCCTGCCTGCCTGCCTGCCTGTCTGTCTGTCTGTCTGTCTGTCTGTCTGCCTGTCTGCCTGTCTGTCTGCCTGCCTGTCTGTCTGTCTGCCTGTCTGTCTGCCTGCCTGCCTGCCTGTCTGTCTGCCTGTGCTCCTGTAGACGGTGTGACTCCAGTGTGTTTCCAGGTTCACAGCTGTGGCCCTGAAGCTGTGAACTCGTCCTCCACCCACACTATCTCCATCTGCTGCAACACACAATCAAGTCACAGTGGGACGGCCCTGCAGTGTCCTAACGCACTGCTTTTCCCACCACTGTGCTGCGACACACTGGTGTAGCGTGAGATAATGTCAGGTGTCGTGAGAAATCATCCAAGTTCACTCAATTGGTCTAAAAAAAAAAAAAGAAGCCGGTAAGATTCCATTGTGGAGTGACGTGTGCATCTCAACAGGTTTCACACTGAGCGAGTCTAGAAAGCGATTGAAAAACGCTATGCTAGCGCAGCGATAGTGGGTTAGCTAGATCGCTAGCTGACGTGCGCTACGCTGAGCTGCAGCAGCATCCTCGGGGGTCTCTCCTGCCTTCACTGCCTCTGCTGCTGCTGCTTGTAATGGCAGCAGATGAAGATAGATAGATGGTGACCTCACTGCATGGGACCTGCAGCGCCACCTGGCTCCAGTGACTGGAACTGTGTGTGTGTGTGTGTGTGTGTGTGTGTGTGTGTGTGTGTGTGTTGCAGATTGAGTCTGGGACAGTGTGGAAGCAGGTCTACATGGATCTGGGGATCCCGGTCCTAAACTCTGCTGCCTCCTACAACGTCAAGACCGCCTACAAAAAGTAAATCAAAAGCAACCCACAGTTGTGTCTGCTGATGTGGACCAGGAAGTCCTCTCTACTAACCCCCCCCCCCTTCTCCCCCAGGTACCTGTACGGCTTTGAGGAGTACTGCCGCTCGGCCTCCATCACCTTCAGGACCATCCATCACAACAACCCCCGCACCCCTCCCCCCACCACCGCCGGCCAGAAGCAGGCGGCGGCAGAGCCCAGAGGCCCCGCCCTGTCGCTGCTGAAGGCCGAGGCCTCTGACGAAAAGGCGGAGGCGGAGTCGGACAACGAGAGCGAGAAGGAGGAGGCGAAGGAGAGACACTCGTCCCCAAGGGTGAGACACCCCCCCTCACCTTTGAACCCACCACCAGGGGGCAGCGGGGAGTCCGTGGCAAACATTCTGTTCTAGCCCTCGGTCTGCAGGAAAACAACTCACTTTGAGGTTCCTGGGCCAGAAGGATAAACTCTGAAGGTCCTCACGCACGGGGCGGCAGGCCGGAGCATGCTGGCGAAAGGCTGCTCCGTCCACTGGCTCCAGGTCTGCCCAGCGAGAGAAGGGAGTACCGAGAGATACCGGTCCGAGCTGTAGGCGTGATCCTGGAGTACCGGCCAAACTTCAGCCTCTGGGTGTCATTGACATCAACATCACTTTGATAGGTCAGAGGTCGGCCTGGCTTGGCTGCGTGGAAACTCACGCTTGCAGAGACTTCCAGAGGTTTTCTTTGGCTCCTGGCGCGTGAGGACCTGGAGAGCGTCTTTGATTGGATACTTGCCGGTCATGTGACGCCACACGTGTGTGTGTTTCAGGGGAGGAGAAAGTGCGTGGCTGGCAGTCAGCCGGTGAAGCTGGAGAGGGAGTCTCCCTCCAGACCGGAGAGGAGGTCGGGCGGAGCAGCAGACTTGGAGGAGCAGAGGGAGGTGAGGAGGCGCAGCTGCAGGAGGATGGACGACTCCGAGAAAGGCTCCGACGAGGAGGACGAGGAGGACGAGGAAGATGACGACGAGGAGGAGACGGAGAGGAGGGCAGGAGGAGAAAGGTGAGCGCCTGCTGAAGGTCACATGATCCCAGACCCAGGTCCCGTGTGTGTGTGTGTGTGTGTCTGTCTGTCTGTCTGTCTGTCTGTCTGTCTGTGTGTGTGTGTGTGTGTCTGTGTGTCTCAATCTGTTTTGGGACGGCTTTGTTTTTTTTTGTGTGTGTCACATGACTCGTGGGGAGGTCACGTGACGCTGGGAGAGGAGTCATGACGCTGAGAAAAAGACTGATGATGTCACAACTTCTCTTGGATGCCTGACCAATCCTGAGCCTCGGCTGTTCTCCCCCCGCCCCCTGACCAATCAGCTTCTCGTCACTTTGCACGTGGAGTTTCACTGTAGTTTGTTGACCACACACTAGTGGTGTGTGTGTGTTCGCTCACTCTCTCTCTCTCTCTCTCTCTCTCTCTCTCTCTCTGTGTCTGTGTTCTCTCTCTCTCTCTCTCTCTCTCTGTGTCTGTGTTCTCTCTCTCTCTCTCTCTCAGGAGCGAGGGTGAGGAGGACGAGGACTCTCTGGCCGGGACGAAGGTCCGGGTCAAGTACGGCCGCGGGAAGACGCAGAAGATCTACGAGGCCCACATCAAGAAGACGGACGTGGACAACGGAGAGCCGTTCTACCTGGTGCACTACTACGGCTGGAACGTCAGGTGAGCCCCCCGGGACCTGGGTGAGGGTGAGGGTGTGAGGGCTCGGCGGGTTCGGTGCCGGACTGACGTGGGTGTGGCCTGCAGGTATGACGAGTGGGTGAAGGCTGACCGCATCATCTGGCCCGTGGAGAAGGGGACCAAGAAGAAGCCCCGCAAAAAGGTAAAGGTGAGTCTCCTCGCACGCATCACTTCCTGTTGCTCATGTCACTCACTTTGTGTTGCTTCCTGGTACTTGACATCACTTCCTGTTACTTGACATCACTTCCTGTTGCTCATGTCACTCACTTTGTGTTGCTTCCTGGTACTTGACATCACTTCCTGTTACTTGACATCACTTCCCGTTGCATCGCGCAACTTCCAGTCACTGTCACCTGCCACTTTCTGTCACTCGCATCATTTCCTGTTCCTCACGTCATAACTTCATTTTTGCTTGCTCGACTTCCTGTTGCTGGCGTCACTTCCTGTGTGTCCCACTGCCAGCGTGGACCTGCTGCGTGGGTGGCAGTGAGCAGTGGGCTGAGCCACACAGTGATTGGCTGACTGACTGGGGATGCGACAACCGCTCAGTGCGCTCAGTGTTCCGTGACGCCTCGGCCAGTCACAGCACTTCATCAAAGCGTGTGTGTTGTGTGAGTGGATCCACGCCAGAGCCGAGACCAGCAGGCCGCAACTCTTGGATGACGCGGGGCTCCCGCACTTATCAGCAACTTCACGTGTTCCAGCACAGCCCGCCTCAACCCGGTGTCATTAAGTAGAGCAATATGTGTCTGAAGACTGACTCCAAACAGCGTCAATGGGCTAATGTCACATCGAAGTGCCCAGTGCATGAAATAACACAGAATACAATAACACAGCGCATTTACCACAATAATCCAAGCGTCTGTCTTTGGAGAAACTAAGGAGAGTACAGCAGCCTGAGATTGTAAACTACAGTCAAACTACAGAATATAGCAGCCTGAGTTAATAAACTACAGTCAAACTACAGAATACAGCAGCCTGAGATTGTAAACTACAGTCAAACTACAGAATACAGCAGCCTGAGATAATAAACTACAGTCAAACTACAGAATACAGCAGCCTGAGATTGTAAACTACAGTCAAACTACAGAATACAGCAGCCTGAGATTGTAAACTACAGTCAAACTACAGAATACAGCAATACAGCAGCCCTACCGTTACCGTGGCCCAAAAACCGTGCTGCCTACCGAACTGGGAGCAGTGCACCGTTGCATCCCTGTGCCTGAGCGTCTTCTTGGTGGTCTTGCAGAACAAAGACAAGGAGGAGGCGGAGCGAGACAAAGAGGAGGAGAAGAGCCCGGCGGCGGCGGCGGCCATGCTGGCGAGGCCAAGTGGCGCCCGGCGAGGTCGCCCGCTGGGAAGGACGCCGCCCGGCGGCGGGCCGGCTGGACGCGGCGCCCCCAAAACCCCCGGTAGCGAGGGCCGCTCCAACGGCAGGGGGCGGGTCGAGGCCACGCCCACCGTCACCAACGGAGACAGTAAGACTGAGCGTGCTCGGGGGGTGGGGGGGGGGTCAGCTGATATAGCGCTCTCGCTCACCAGCCGCCTCCCCTTCCTTTTGTGCAGACGCCCCCCGCAGGAGGACCAGGAGGACGTCGGGCATGTACGATTCGGACCGGGCCTCCAACGGTGAGTTCCACTTCCTGTTTCCCGTCTCCCACTTCCTGTTTGGCGCTGCGACGGCAGCTCTGACGACCGCACGCTCTCCCCAGCAGAGGACTCTGGGAACTCATCGGAGGACAGCCAATCAGAGGAGCTGTCCGACAAGAAGGCACCAGCGTGGCCAGGCGGCAGCGAAGCCCCGCCCCCCCAGCAGGAGGAAGTCAAGGAGGAAGAGGCGGAGGCAGAGGAGGGAGAGCTGGAGGAGGACGAGGAGGAGGACGAGGAGCTGGAGGGGGGGGTGGAGGAGGAAGAGGGGGAGGAAGACGAGGAGGAGGAGGAGGAGGAAGAAGACGATGTGAAGGAAGTGGTGGTTCCGCCCCCCGCAGCCGCCACAGCAGCAGAGGCGCCGCCATGTCCCATCATGCATCAGGAGAAAACCACCAGCAAGTCTGAGGGGGAGCAGTGTGAGGAGCAGGGGGCGGGGCCTGCAGGAGGCAGCACAGTCTCACCTGTGAAGCAGGAGGAGAAGGAGGAGGAGGAGGAGGAGAAGCCTCCTGGACAGGAAGTGCTCCTCCAGACTCCGCCCACTGCGACTCAGCCTGCCCCCGAGGGGGAGGGGAGGACCGCGGCTCCGTCCACTCCCAGGGTGAAAGGTCGCAAGGCCCACCCGAAAGAGGCCGAGACTCTCCCGACTCCTCCCAGGCCCCTCCCCTCTGCCACCAGGAGCCCCGCCTACACGCCGCCCACCGGCCCCTCTCCCAAGAAGCAGGAGGAGCCAATGGTGGTGCTGCACTGCTTGCCGGAGACCACCGCTGACTCGGACACGGACTCGGCCACAGAGGAGGAGGAAGGCGGGGAGGGGCCGGAGGGGGAGGACGGGGAGGGGGCGGGGCCTCTGGGGCGAAGCCACGCCGCCCTCAAGAGGAAGGCGGCCGAGCAGCGCGTGGCCGAGAAGAAGCTCTGCCCCGACCGGAGGCCTGAGGAGGCTGCCACCACCCCCGCCCCACCCCCCGCCCCGCTGGCCCCACCCACCCCCTCTGTCCCCAGGGCGGAGCCGTCCGAGATGAGGGAGAGCGAGGGAGCGGCGGCAAGGGAGGAGCCTCCCAAGAAGGAGGAGCCGGTGGTGCAGGATGGGGCCCTCCCCCCTCCTCAGCTTCCCTCCCCTCCACCCGCTCTCCCTCAGGGCCCCGCCCCCACCCCTGCCCCCCGCCCGGCGGAGGCGGAGCCCCAGATCGGCCCCGAGGCGCTGCTGTGCCACGAGGTGGACCTGGACGACCTGGACGAGCGGGAGAAGCCCCTCTTCCCGCCTCCAGAGCACCTCCTCCTCATGATGCGGGAGGTGCAGCCGGCCCCGCCCCCCCTGGCCGACCTCCTCCTGCCGCCGTCGTCCCCCCGCCGCCTCCCCCCACAGCCGCTCCTGGTCCGGCCCTTCCACTGCCCCCCTGCCTCCTCCTCCTCCTCGGAGGTGGTGCTGGCGGTGGGCGGCGGGGCGGAGCCCAGGGGGGCGGAGCAGGAGGGCGACTCCAGCACCTCCTCCTCCACCTGCACCTCGCTCCACCTGCTGGAGGCCAGGGACAGAGGTGAGCTCACGTGACCCCCTGTCATACACGCACACACTCCTGGGTAGCTGGTGGGCGACCTCTGACCTTTGACCTCTGACCCCCGCTTCCCTCCCAGGCCAGAAGAGGCTGGTGGACACCAACTGCAGCCCCAATGCCAAGAAGCACAAGCGCACGCCCAAGAGGACGCACACGCCCAGCAAGACGGACAAGAACGGAGCAGGTGAGCCGCTGACGTTGACCTCTGACCCCGACCTCCGTCGCCCCCCGCTGTCACTACACAGTCGCGACATGGAGGCTCGGCCAGGCGTCCCAATCCTGGTGGTCAGCGTTCACTGTGTGGTCTCACGCCATGTTTCCCACAATGCATCGTTGCGAGTCGTGTGTGATACCAATGTCTTAGCAGACTGGCAACACGGTGGCGTGCTGATTGTTCCCCAGTGGCCACTGGAGGTACTGCAGCATACATTCAATTATTCATTTATTTATTACCACCTGCTGTTGTAACAATATGACCGCGATGATGTCACTAAGGGCACTAAGAGCGTCTAAAAGTGTTTTTTTTTTTAATTGGCTCACGAGTCACTACGTATTGTGGCCGAACTGGCCAGTAGAGGGCGCCGGTGGGTGGTGGGGGTGGGACGCAGCTCCTCTCTGATACGCGTGGTTTCCCGCCCGGCAACCAGGTCACAGCAGCGACAGCGAGGACCAATCACGGATGGCCTCGCTCCCTCACAAGTCCCACAAGTCTCGGCCCGCCGCCTCCTCGTCCTCGTCTCCGCCCCCCCACGGCAAAGACGCCAAGCACTCCTCGTCCCCGCAGAGGATGTACAAGTGGACCCTCCAGCTGGGTAAGCTCCTCCCCCAATTCCCCCCTCTGTCTGCTCAGCTGTAGGGATGCGAATCTTTGGGTGTCTGGTGATTCGATTCAGTCGATTCTGCGTTCAGACGCTGACACATCGAGGCGACAGCGCTTCGATCTTAGGTTCTGCTTTTCACCATCGGGCCGCACCAGAGGCAGCGTCACTGCGTCTGCGGCGCTGCAACAAAATAAAAACCTTCCGGCTCGCTGGAGCTCCTGGAAGGTCACAAAAAAGCTCGATTGTAGTGCAAATATCAAAAATGTGCTTCTCAGTTAGATGCACTGCACAATAGAATTTGTGTTGCTTAAAAAGCTGAAACTAGCTGAGGTTAGCGGAGACTATAGGAGGCTAGCTGAGGTTAGTGGAGGCTAGCTGAGGTTAGCTGATGCTAGCTGAGGTTAGTGGAGGCTAGCTGAGACTGCTGGAGGTTAATGCGTACGAGCTGATGGTGGAGGAGTCGAGCAAGCTGAGGTTGGCAGAGGCTAACTGAGGTTAGCGGCGGCTAGCTGATTGCAGCAGATTGTGGCTGTGACACTGTCCATGTGGTTGGTGGTCTCCTCCAGGTGAGCTGGACAGCATGAGCAGCACGGAGCGGATCTCCTTCCTGCAGGACAAGCTGCAGGAGATCAGGAAGTACTACTTGAGCCTCAAGTCGGAGGTGGCGTCCATCGACCGCCGCAGGAAACGGCTGAAGAAGAAGGAGCGAGAAGGTAGGAGACGGACGGAAGGATGGACGGCATGCCAGGAAAAGAGTGGCACTCGGAGCTAACGTGTGTGTGTGTGCGTGTGTGTGTGTGTGCTACTCCTTAGTGTCCCACACCACGGCCTCCACCAGCTCCTCGGGGTCCTCGGACACGGCCATGAGTCCGTCCTCGGCCTCACCCGCCCAGAACACAGTGGCTGTGGAGTGCAGGTGATGACACGCCCACCTCCGCGCAGCATCGTCACCCCCCCCCTTCACACTCGGCGTCCCCTGATGCTGCGGTTTGATTGGACATTGCCATTAGCCCTGCCCATCAAACGCCCTTCCTCCTCCCCCTATGGACTGAACTTCCTGGACACTCAGCCGTCTGTTGACTGTCACAGAGCACTTCCTGTTTTGTCTCCATTATTTTTTCACAATGTCTTTTTGTTTTTGTTTTGTTGTTTTCGGTGTGAGGCCACCAGTTTGGAGAGCAGGAAGTCCAGTTCCTGTAGCTCATTATTATGCAATTTTCTTTTGTTTTTTCATTTTGAAGAAGAAAGTCCTGAATTCCTGTTGTGAGTTTTTTGGGCCTTTTTTTTTTATACAAGTCAGAGCTTTTATTTTGGTAGAAACATACAAATAAAATAAAAATTAAAAAAGTTTGACATAACCGACCGGATAGGAACGTTTTTCTTTTGTTTTTTTTTCCTTTTGTGTAAGATAATTAAAGTGAGGTTTATTTATTTGGTTTTTGTTCTTTGTGTGTGAGAGAGTTGCAAGGCTGTTGCTGCTGCCGCCGTTGGGTGGGTGGGGGGGGGGGGGGGGGATAAAAACAATCCACCTTAGAAACATTGTGAGCCGTCAGCTGTTACATAACGTCGCTGAAATATTCCTCCCGAAAAAAAGAAAACTGTGTTGAGCGCGGAACTCTGTGGAACCACTGTTCTCTGCAAGCCTTGCATTAAATCAGACACCTGGGTTCATTTTGCTTTGTCACTTTGATGGGACACAAAGTGTTGATGAGACATGATCGAATGTCAATCAATTTTTTTCCTTTTTTTTTTTTCCTCTGGCGGTCTCAGTGGACGCCCGTGTCCTCCTCACAAGGACCTCAGGCTCTTCTGTGCTCTCGAGTTCTCTGTGCTGGACAGACGGTTGTTGTTGTTTTTCTTTTGTGTACATAGCAACCACTCTGTAATTTGACTTTTACAGCCTGTAAAGATGATTTATAATATTTTTTAAAAGAAGACCGTTTGTACGTTTGTTTTTTGATGAAATGCGCCGCTTCTTTTCTATGTGGCGGTTTGACAGAGAGACTACTGTAAATAAACTTCTTCCTCCAGCCGACCAGCGTCACTTTCATTCTGTCTCGTTAAGTGCGGCTCTTCGCTCGCAGCGCGTGGGTTCGGATTGGTCAGTAAAATCAGACGGCCCCAGTGCATTGTGGGTCAATTTGCTTTCATTTTCCATCCAAGACATTTTACTCCAGACAACAAAGAGTTAAAACACAAAATAATTACAAAGAAGGGTTCTGGTTCTGGTTCAGTGAGGCTGGCCCAGGAGTCCGGCTTTGGCGGCCAGCGCCTCGTTCTGCTGGATGTGGTACTCCTGGAAGCGCATGGAGATCCGCTGGGTCATCTTCAGGTACTTCTGGAGACACGACTCGGAGCAGCTGGACTGAAGAGACACAAATCAAATCACCGCCGGGTCAGGATGAGCCAAGAGCTGACAGAACCAGAACCAGAACCACTGCCAGGGCTGAACGGTAAATCGCATTTGCCATAATATCGCGATGGGACAACACAAGATTTTCTAACCGCAAAGATTGTGGTCTGATTGACGCGAGTTCCGGTCACGTGACTTGCGAGCGGCACGAAGCAAAGGAGGTACTGAAATACCTATTAGAATTTCAAAATAAAATCACGCTTCATGCTTCATTTTGCTTTTATCTTAACATTAGCCAAGCCTATAAAAAAAGAACAATTTGTGTATAATAAATCTGATATGTTTATTATAATCCATATAAAAATACATGAGAGAAAGATAAAAAATAAAGAATCGCAAATTAAATCGCAATATTGAGGGAAAAAACCGCAATTAGATTATTTTCCATAATCGTTAAGCCCTAACCGCTACACACCAGGACTTATTATGGGATGGTCGGTCAGACAGCCAAGAGAGAACGGTGACATCATGTGACATCATCAGCATCAATGAGCGAAACCCTTTCTCAGCATCATCATTCCTCCTCGGCCAATCACGGCAGCACTCAGGGTGCCCGCCCCCAACTCGACCACTTCCTGTTTTACCTCCTCTGGTTTCACGTCGCGGCTGGTGAAGTCTTTGACGCAGTCCATGAAGCAGTTCTCCGTCACCTTGTTGTACGTCCCCAGGAACTCCTTGAACTGCGGAGGTGAGGATGATGATGATGATGAGGCAGCAACTTCAAACTGGAGCCGCGGTCACAACACGGTTCATCATCGAGTCCAACAGAAGGCCGGACGAGTCTGAACTAAACTGGGCCAAATATCAACAGTGTAATATCACAGACAGAAAGTAAACGAAGGATATTATTATGACTTCATCGGTTTACTATTTTTAAATGTGTTATTAGCCCATGGAAAAAAAGTTACCGTTGAAATTTAAATCAAAAGGCTACAAATCAAAAGGCATACAATTCTTATTTACATTTTATTTATTTTGACTTTTTAAAAAAACAAAAAAACTAATTGAAATTCGATTTAGCGTGTATAGTATTAAGCTTTGGTTGTTTCATATTCAGGTTGAAACAAAATTTGGGTCCATATAAAAAGGTACACTGTTCCATCTGGAGGAAGTACTGTTTTGTTTATTTATATCAACGTTGGCCCAGAGTTCAAGTCCAAGTTTACATTTTGGACCCACTGTGTGTTTGAGTTGGACACCGCTGTTGAAGCCGCTTGAGACTGAGTTATGGGCAAATGACTTATTGTTTAAGGTAAAGAATACAAAACGAACCAGGGGGTGTGGAGGGGGGGAATTCTGGTTAATTGCCCCTGACTCCACGTGACCATGACATGACCTCTATAATGGGCTGAGGAGCCTTTTTTCCCCAAGTTAAAGTGAAAAAAGACGCCATATTTTGGATATGACGTTTTACAAGAACGCACCTGCTTGATCTGGTCCGACTCGGACGCCTGGACCGCCATGACTGGACTGAGCTACCTGTGAGAAAAACACCAGAACACATTTAAACACGTGACAACCGTCGGCAGGCAGCTAGCTCCAGAGCTAACCGCTGGCTAGCAGCTGCCCTCGCCTTCGTTCCGCCATGTCATGACTTTTACCGCGTTCATCATTACATCGTCAGCAGAGCTTAGTTACAACAAAAATTCATTTCTCGACAGACCGTGTTTTTGGTTTTATTGTTTGTTGTTTTTGTCTCACCTGCGGGCTGATATCTGGACCGAAGGACGTGAGAGACCGGAACAAGCTGACACGCCGATCGAGATCAGCGTTATCAAAATGAACGCGTTAACTAATGTTTCAGTCACAGTTCTCCTTTATCCCTGGATGCACGACACTGAAATCACTCTTAGGGTGACGCAAACATCGAAGTACTTAGTCACAAAGCAACTGTTTTAAAGGACTGGGCACGTCTTAGTCTTTCACCGGAAAACTGATGGTCCGCGTGCTACAGAAAGAACCTTCCGGCTCGCTCGGGGGCCGGGACGCATGGTTCCTATGTTTACCTAAAAGTTTTTTTGTTTTTTTTTTAAAGGAATAACTCGGCACCTAAGGTAAGGTACATATAAATGAATGGCCCGTTAAAAATAGCGTTTCTGTATATATTTTTTTTTCTAGACTTCGATGCACTTGAAGATGAAATACGGCCACTCTTGGACGAAGTAAGTCGCATTCTCCTCGTCCGACGATCTTTCAGCAGAAAACAGGAAGTTGCGTGTTTTGTTGTCAGTTGCTCTGTACAGTCACCGGGGCTTCTTTTGGGTTTTTTCCTCCTCAGTTTTTCTCTTTTCGGAGAAATAACTGTATTGTACTTTCACGTCAAACTCCGCAGACAACGGGGTATATAAAACACTGCGTAAGTTCCCTGAAAGCGACTCACCAGTCAAGCTGCTCTTCGCTTCCCGTGAGAGCCCGGAAGCGGGAAGTTTGAAAGACACTAACTGCTAACGTTAGCATTAGCATGTAGTTTAGCATGTCCTGGCGGTCTGACAGCAGTTCTGGTCAGTGCCTGTGGTTCTCTGCTACCACTGCTACTACTACTACTACTACCACCACCAGCCTGGACCGATCCACCTCTAGCTCGGACACCGGGGACGTCTTGATCTGCTCCAGTCGGCTCGGACCCGAACCTGCAACAGGACCAAGTTCCGTTCAGATAACCGTGAAGAGAGTGCAGGGAGCCCATACCACCGAACGGCTGCGGCCGCCGAAGACCCTTCAGGAGCCGGACAACGCTCGGCCTCTGTCCGCATTGGCCCTCGGACTGGGTAGGCTCCCCCTGGCAGCAGTTCCGGATTGACGTGGACCCAGTTCCGTTCCCAGTCTCCTTACTGGTGTGTGTTTGTGAGTTCAGACAGACGAAGGCAGCAGAGGAATCCCGCTGAACCGACCCAAGAAGACACAGTGGACCTTCTGGCTTCCGCATCGAATCAGGTGAACGATTCTTTTCTTAGTCATTCTTACATAAAGATGTAAAGTGTTTTCGTCAAGTCCCCAGGAGTGCCATTCTGTGACTGACACGTGTTGCACCTGTTGGTTCTCCTCCAGCAGAGCCCGGACATGAAGCTCTGCGCTGGGACAGACTGCCTGCAGCCTTCCGGTGAGTCACTGCTGGATCACCAGCTCAAATACGTTGAATGTTTTCTGCAACGGTTCAGGGGCCCGTTTGCACAAAGTAGGATTCCCACATCCAGGATCAGTAACTGAGCCGCGTTCAACCAATCCCAAACACCGGTGCCCAGGCTTAACCGGTTGCACACAGACCGAGCCAGGATGAGCAGGTACGGATTCATTAAACCGGGTGCAAGGTGATCAGCGTGGCTTCCTTTGATGGACCACGTTATCGAGCTCAGATTCACGATTCACCGTGGCAACGAGAGTGACGTCCTTTTCCCGTCTGAGGCGGAAGGAATCCTCACCGAGGCTTTCCAGGAGGTGAAGGAGCGGGGGAAGTCGAGCCAGGATGACCAAGATAATCTCGGGCTGATCCCATATCCTAGTTCTGTGCAGTGGGCCTCTGGAGTGTGGGAGCAGGGACCACTCTCACCTCGCTCTGCCCTCACCTTCAGGTCAGGAGGTTCTGACGTCACGCTTTGCCGCAGGAGGTCGGGAAGTCGTTCTCCAAGCCCTGAAACTTCGGTGGGTGGGAAAGTCAACGTTAATTAGTCCAGAAAAACCCAAAACACACACACACACACACACACACACACACACACACACACACACACAACTTTTACTGGCTGTTCTCTTGGTGAATTCAACATCTGGTCTCTGCTGCTCAGGTCTCGCAGTGCTCCCCACAGGCAGGAGGTCAGAGTGCAGCTGCTGGACCAGACTTCACATCAGAACAGCAGCTCCCACGATGCAGCGGGTGTGTCTGTAACCCAGATGGAGGCGGGGCTTCCCTCTGATGAGTCGGTCAAAATTGCTGCTCTCATGAAAGTAAATGTCACCAGATAACAACAGCGCGACCACCTAGCGACATGAACAGGAAGTGTACCTGACGTCACTTGCACCTTCTGCCTGTGTGTTCCAGACCGTCACAGAGGCTCGCGTGTCTCATCTGGCTGATGGTTACTATCAGCTGCTGCAGGAGGAAAGGTACACACACACACACACACACACACGCGTGTGTATGTGTGTATAACTTTTTGTATAATAACTTTTATGGCCAAAACAAGTAAAGAGAAAGAGATCATAATAGTACATAGTTATATTTGAAACATATAAATAAATTTACTCGATGATGGATTAATACTTTTAGATGATGTGGTTTTTTTACCTGTTTCTTTCACCTATGTTGGGGGGCGCCTGTCAGGAGAGAGCCCTTGGAATCATCCTAACTTTTCCCTCCTTTACGGCGCCCCTGAATGCACCATAGAGCAGTAGTGCAGTAGAGCAGTAGTGTCACTTTCCATCATGCCTCTGTAACTCACACCATCTATTTGTTGTGACGTCACACTGGGAATAAACTCTTTTCTGGTGATTTTCTTTATCATTTTTTTTAAATGACTAAAAGACCAGAACTGAAAAATCTAGAAAGATTTGCTATAAATTGCCTTTCACGTCAAAGTAGTCCCGTCAGCTGTTTAAGTGTTTTTTATTTTTTTGCTGCAGTACCGTGAGTGGCCACTGGGGGAAATATTGGCGCGCTGCCATATTGCCAGTCAGGTATCCAGTTCTTAAAATATATTCATGATGACATCACTGTGTAACAGGGAAAGGGGGTGGAGCCTAAGCCAGCAGATGCTGAGCCTCCTGGAGAACGCAAACAATCAGCAGCTGCAGGTAAACCTCTCCACACCTGTGCAACAGTTTGACACCACTGGCAGTTCCCTGGCATCTCATCATCTCATTGGCTTGCTTCTCCTCCAATCAGAGGGTGGGGGCGGGCCACCGCAACCTCCTGACCTCTGACCTGTCAGGGCCCAGAGGCGATCAGCCTGCTGCAGATCAGGCCGCCGCAGGCTGGACCACTCACCTGGACACTGCAGGTACAGGCACGCACGCACACACACACACACACACACGCACACGCACACACACACACACACACACACACACACACACACACACACGTGTAGTTCCAAGCATGAGGAAATGGATTGAAACGCAGGTTTTAATCATGCCTGTCAGCCATCTACGGTGGCCGGGAAGTGCAAAACACCTGCAGAAGAGAAAACAACCGCAGATCAGGAAACACAACACGTCAACCAAAGCAGAAGCAACACCTTTGATACGTAAACCTGCTCTCCCGTCTCCGCTGCCGGTGTCGTGCCGAGGCAGTTCTCCCCGATACAATGTGTCTCCCCTGGTGGTTGATTAGCTTAATCAACGACGCCATGCTGCGGACACATTAGACAGTTATCCAGAATGTTTTTATTCCGCTGTCCTCTACGTGGTGTCGAAGATTATATTAAGATTATATTAAGATTATATTAGGCTGTTCAGTGCACTGCGTTGGCAATGTCCTTGTCACTGCACAAAACCATCCAGGTGCTTAGACCAGGTGAGGTCTGGTCACACTGGTCCAGACCTGCTACCAGGGGGATGCGTATTACATCAGACTGGACGGAAGGGCTGCCATCAGTTGTATCCCCCAACAGTCTGCTATAATAAGTAACTGTAACAGTGCACTCAACAGCCTCATATAATCTTCCACACCACGTCATAAATGTCTCATTTGTCCGCAGCGTGGCGTCGTTGATTAAACTAATCAGCTTCCAGCGTAGCCGGGAGAGCACGTTTAGCTTCCGGGGTGTTCTGCACTTCCCGGCCACCGTAATCTTTGGCTCACGTCATGACACACACTGGCCAGTAGGTGGCAGCAGCGGTCTGTTCCACTCAGCATTCATATGCGCACGCTGTCCTCCACCAATCAGCTGAACCCTCCGTCAGAGAGCATCGTCATGCTTCCCAGGCTGCTTCCGCAGGGACCCGCCCACTCCGAGCAACGTCGCCTGGCCTTGGCCCACTGACTGGAGGAACCAGGTGCGTGTGCGTGTCCGCGTGTGTACAGGTACTACCCGAAAAATTAGAATGTCAAGTGAACGTTGTTTTATTTTGGCAACTTAACATAAAAGATGAAAGCAACACGTTATTTATTCCACGCACACTGACATCTCAAGCACTTCCTTGTTTAACTTTGCTCATTCAGAGTTTCAAAGATTTGACTTTATGTAACGTTCTAATTTTCTGAATTTTTAAATTTGAGTTTTTTTTAAGCTCCAAGACCTGATCAGCAAAATGCAAAGAAATAAAAACTGGAAATATATTGATTTGCATATTATTCCTCTATATAATATGTCGCGTTCACCTTTTCAGTTGAATTGCAGAAACACTACAGCCTGTTCAGGGTATTCTAATGTTCTGGGTAGAACCTGTACAAAGGTGCACAGTTTGCAGGTGTGCATCATCACATTTTGAAGAAGAGAACATGATGGTGAGAGAGAGATTGTCGGTGTCTCAGCAAAAGCACAGTCATGGGCTGTGTCTCAATTCAGGGTCTGCATCCTTCAAAGGAAGCGTCCTCCCTCGAAAGGCGGGTCCTTCGGAGGACCCGCCCCAAACCCGCCTCCCCGTTGGTCGAGCCTTCGGCGTACTTCCTGGTTGCGTCACCGCCGTTCCCTCCTGCTGGCCAACCCCGGAAGTGACGTCTTTCTAGCATCAAGCTAACCATTGGTTCGCCATCCAACCGTGGCGTTGGAGGTTCAAATCAGTAAAAACCCTACGGTGAAAACTATACTTAAATGTATATGTTGTGTCTTTGCCAGTAGATGGCGCCATTTCAGCTGACTTCCCAGGATCCCAGGATGCTTTGCAGCAGCACGCAAAGCATCCTGGGATACAGAAGGAGGCGAAGGACAGTAGCGGTGCATCCTTCGAATCGGCTGAAAGTAGGGCGCATTTGGAGCAGCCTTCGAATTTTAGTGCATTGGGACGAACCTTGGCTCAGTGCTATGACGCTACTGGCCTTCAAATGCATGCTTCAAATGCATGCTTCAAATGCATGCTTCGAAGGATGCAGACCCTGAATTGAGACACAGCCATTGTGTAGAGTGGGCGAGGCAGGAGTTAACCTGCCTAGCAACACACACACACACACACACACACACACACACACACACACACACACACACACACCAGCAGCGTGTGCTGCGTGATGCCATGATCCCGCAGCAGATGAATTACTTTCAGCCATCAATTGAATAAAAAAAGATCGGAAAATCTTTGGAGCGGTATATCGAAGAGGAGGAGGAGGGGCAGTGACGTCACCAGGTGCCGGCGGCGGAGTGGTGGGGGGACGAGGGGAGTGTCTGAATGGAGGGAAAACAGAGTCCCCTCCCCCTCCGCGTGCAGCAGCAGCAGCAGCAGCAGGAACAATAAGCTGCTGTCGGTCGGTGCAGCAGGAGCTGCGGCAACATGTCGTCCTCCCCGCAGCAGCAGCAGCAGCAACTCCAGCCCTTCTCCCGGAGACAGTCGTGCTACCTGTGCGACCTGCCCCGCCGGCCCTGGGCTATGATCTGGGACTTCACCGAGCCCGTCTGCCGCGGCTGCGTCAACTACGAGGGCGCCGACCGCGTCGACTTCGTCATTGAGACGGCGAGACACCTGAAGCGGGCGCACGGTCTCCAAGAGGGCAGCAGAGCAGCCGCCTCCTCCTCCTCCTCCTCCTCCTCCACCCCCTCCTCCTCCGTGCCGCCGCAGCAGCAGCAGCAGCCTGTAGTGTCCAAGAACCCGGCGGTGGGCTACCAGGGCGGGAAGGAGTCGCTGTGTCAGTCCAGCCTCCACCAGCAGCAGCACCACCACCACCCGGCGGACGGAAACGGGAGAACCCAGCAGCAGCAGCAGCAGCAGCAGCAGCAGCCTGGCTCGGACCAGTATCTGGCGGCCGCGGACAGCCGGCTCCGCCTTGAATGCAGTCGGACGTCCAACGGCTTCAAGCCAGATGACGGACCGCCCGAGCTCAACCGGCAGAGCCCGAACTCCCGGAGCAGGAGCTACGGCGGGCTCTTGCCGGCACCGGGAAAGATGACCGTGCCCCCGAACCTGCTGCCCCAGACCCTGCTGAACGGACCGGGCCCGCTCGGCGCCACGTGCCGGGCCGCCCTTCAGTGCACCTCGGTCGGCGTCTCCTCGCCCGGGCAGCCGCCGGAGCCCGCGGGGAAGCAGCGGGCTCCCTCCTCCTCGTCCTCCTCCTCCTCCTCCTCATCGGAGCAGGAGCGAGAGCTGAAGGAAAAGCAGCGGAACGTGGAGGTTCTGTCCGAGCTCGGCGAGAGCCTCCGGAACCGGCAGGAAGATTGGGCCGGCAAGCCCCGGGCGGTGCGGGAGACGTTGCTGGCGCTGTCCAGCTGCACCCCCTTCGAGGTCCGCTTCAAGAAGGACCACTGCCTCGTGGGCCGCGTGTTCGCCTTCGACGCCGTGTCCAAGGCCGGGAACGCGGAGAACGAGCTGCGGATCTTTATCGAGTACCCGAGCGGCTCCGGCACCGTCTTCTCCAGCGCCTCCGGCGTGGCCAAGCAGATGTACCAGGACTGCATGAAGGACTTCGGCCGCGGCCTGTCGTCCGGCTTCAAGTACCTGGAGTACGAGACCCGGCGCGGCTCCGGGGACTGGCGGCTGCTGGGGGACCTGCTGCCCGAGGCGCTGCGCTTCTTCCGGGAGGGGCTCGGCGAGGACACGCTGCCGCAGCCGCTCGTCATCGACGGCGGAGGAGGAGGAGGAGGAGGAGGAGGAGGCGGCTGCCCGCTGCTGTTGCTGCTGCCGCCGATCAGCCGGGCTCCGCCGCCCTCCTCCTCCTCCTCCTCCTCCTCCTCCTCCTCCAGACCCGGCGTGAGGAAACGGAAGCCGTCCCCGGAACCCGAGGGCGCGGATGCCGGGAGGCAGGCGGACGAGCCGCGGCAGCAGTGGCTCGTCGGCGGCCACGCTGAAGCCCTCAAGACGCCGCAGCTGCACCTGGGCCGGGCCACGCCCCCCGAGACAACCGCCCATCAGAACGGACAATCCCCCATGACGGCTCTCATGTCGGCGGCGGACACGCTCAGGAGCGCGCACTCCCCCAACAAGGACCGAGACTCGGTCCAGTCCACCTCCTCGTCCAGAAACACCGGCAGCGGCCCGCCGTCCCCCGCCAGGTGCATCTCGGCCCGCAACGGGGACCCGGCTGCGGGCTCCGCTCAGCCCGAGCCCGGGTCCCCGCCCGCCGCCGGCAGCAGCGCGGGCCCCCTGTGCTGCACCATCTGCCACGAGCGGCTGGAGGACACCCACTTCGTGCAGTGTCCCTCCGCCCCGGGCCACAAGTTCTGCTTCCCTTGCTCCCGGGAGAGCATCAAGGCCCAGGGCGCTACCGGGGAGGTGTTCTGCCCCAGCGGGGACAAGTGCCCCCTGCTGGGTTCCAACGTGCCCTGGGCCTTCATGCAGGGGGAGATCGCCACCATCCTGGCCGGAGACGTCAAGGTGAAGAAGGAGAGGGACCCCTGAGAAGGGAGTGGGGGGGGGCTGATCTTCTCATCCTGTCAGAGACACAACTGTCTTCAGGGACCAACCACACACACACACACACACACACACACACACACACACACACACACACACACACACACACACACACACTTATCACTCCAGCCCTCCTGAATATTTCACTGCTGTTGATATGGGGCACCAGCACCATCTAGTGGACGGAACCATCTACCAGTTGGTCACCACTGAATCCTCACTGGTTTAGTAGATTCAGCAGTAGTGGTGGTGGACCATCAGACCAGACGGGAGGTCTGACCTCCTCTTCCTCCTCCTCTTCACTGGTAGAAGAAGCAGCGGCGTCATCAGAACCACTGACTTGGAGTCGGATCCCTTCACCTCAGACGCAACTTGACCATGTGAATTGACCCGACTGGTGGGGACTCAGGTGTTTGCGTTCTTCTTGCTGGTCTTGGTGTCGGGGGTGTTTTGTGGACTGATGAAGATGATGAAGATGATGAAGATGATGAAGATGGCAGCAGGCAGTGTTTAATTACCCCCTGAGACTTTTATCACTTTATGAGCAGCTGTAACAAACAAAAAAACTGGTTTTATTTTTCTACAAGCTCCTGATTTCCTTTTTAGAAACGGCAGGTTTTCTTTTTGTACATTCCAAAGGAGATCGTGATTGATTTTGTTTTTTTATAAAAAAACAAAAAACAACCTTTCCAGCATTGTGGATTGTGAAGCGTGATGTAACTCAACTGTAACGTGCCTTTCAGCTCCAGTGCATCCAATAAAGTCCATTTCCTGTCACATGAAGCTGCCCTTCTCTCTCTCACACACACACACACACACACACACACACAGGCTGTGTTGACACTGTAGCCGTCCTCGCCCATCCCAGCAGTGCGTGTGTGCGTTTGTGTGTTCGACTTCCAGATAAGTTGATGACAGTGTTGCCTGCAGTACCTCTGGTTGAACTGTAGAGGGCGCTGTACCTCTCAGCAGCTCCGTGTGTGAAAGAAGTACAGTGGGACTCTCCTCTGCAATGCAGACTTCAGATGTAATGATCACACACACACACACACACACACACAAAGACAGTGTGTGTCTGGATGCTGGCTGCTAAGGTGCCCTTGGCTCAGTGCAGCGTTGTGCGATTTTGCGGTGGGGGTACCACACACACACACACACACACACACACACACACTCTGAAGATCTTTTTTTGCAGGGTGTATGGAAGGGAGCACTGGTTCCAGACTGGTGCTGTGCAGCACTGTGGGGTCGAACCAGTGAAACAAGTGATCCCAGTCTCTCCTGGCTGCAGCTTTTGTTTCAGACCCCAGCAGTGCCCCCCCACCCTGAATCATCTCTGTTGGCTGTTGCCATGGCACCAGGTGTTCCCTAGCAACAGCAGCCACACACACACTGTTGTCTGCTGACTGGCAGACAGTGGGAAGACTCACTGTGTGTGTGTGTGTGTGTGTGTGTGTGTGTGTGTGTGTGTGTGTGTGTGTGTGTGTGTGTGTGTGTGTGTGTGTGTGTGTGTGTGTGTGCTCCCTCAGTGTTCAGGCTCAGCCAGTCAGCTGATTATTCATCAGTCACAGCACCCTCTGCTGGAAGACCAGGGTATCGGCCAACAATCTCAACTATTATTTTTTGGGGGGCGGAGGAACAAACTAATAATAATATTAATTGATAATAATAATTTATCAGTGATCGATCAATAATGATAATGTGTTTCACCAGTTCACACAGGCGTGATGTCACATGACTGTTGTTCACCTGGTGACATGTTCTCTAATCTCTGATCAGAAACCATGAGGGTGCCGCCGCCAGTCTTTCCGGAACGACTCATCCAGAAGCAGGAAGTGGTCCGGGCCAGCCTGCGGCCAATCAGGAAGCAGCTGGAGCAGCTGCCAGTCAGGTGCTGGAGCAGATGGAGGGTTTGAGGAGTGAGATGAGGATGCTGCTGAAGGTGAGGAGTGGTTGAGGTAACCCTGCTGCTGCTGCTAGCGTTTCTTGACTTTGACTTGACCTTCTGACTTCAGGGTCACCAGCAGTGCAAAGAGGCCCCACCCACTCGGCACCAGAGGACGCCGCGGGTCAGGTCCGCACTGGAGGACGCCGGCGAGGTTCTCCTCCAGGTCCGGAGGCGGAGGAGGATCCTGGAGGAGAACCTGCAGGCGCTGCAGAGACGCAGCTCCGGGGAGGCCCTAGAGGGCCAGCTGGAGGTCCTGGCATCCGACAGGTTAGCGTTAGCATTAGCACACACCCAGAGTGGACTTGCCTGTCTGGGGACGTGATCAGGTTCATGCTCCTCTGCGCTAACAGCCTGCTAGCCTCCTTACTACTAGCATCATTTCGTTAGCCTGAGCCTGCTGCTGCTGAGTCGTGTGTCCTGTGCAGAGATGGAAGAGAACTGCTGCGGATCCAGGAGACGGTGGACACTTGCATCCAGATGGTGACCAGAGACATACAGGTCAGTCTTACCCAGGAGTGGGCAAACTGTTTGACTGGTGGGCCACAGTGGGTTCTAGAACTAGAAATATGACACATATCTATGTCTTTGAAGCCCTGCGGTGTTTGGCTCTTTATTGAAATGATCCTGAAAACACTGAAAAGGTTGATGAAATACAGCTTACTTACTGACTGGCTATTAATATCATTTCTTCAAGTTGTGCTGGCCGGATTAAAAAGCTTAGCGGGCTGCATATGGCCCCAGGGCCGTAGTTTGCCCATGTCTGGTCTAAGCCCAGGAACAGCAGCAGTTCCAGGACTTCCTGGTCTCTCAGGAGTTCCTGGACGGTTCCTGGGACTCCGCACCAACAACCGTCTGTCCTCCTGCTCCTGCCCCCCCAGGCTGAGATGTCCTCCTCAGAGGAGACTGCGCCCAAACCATCCAAGAAGAAAGAAGGGTGTCTGGGTAGTTTGGCCCACAGGAACCGAGGGAGGGCAGTGAGCGTGCTCAGTGCGGCCAGCAGGGGGATGGCGGCGGGCGGCAAGGTGGGTTCCCTTCGTGGAGAACATCAACCGGGCCGGGAGGAGTCCAGGAGGCCAGGACGGTGACGCTGACCCTGCTAACCATGCTAACTGTGTGTTGGCAGCAGCGGGGGGCGGAGCCTGAGAGCTCCAGCCGTCTCCCGCAGGAGAGCGAGCAGCAGCAGGCCCGTCTTTACGGCCGAGCGCCGTACGAGGGAGCCCGGCGGACGCTCAAGACCACCCCCTACCTGCACTTCAGCTCGCCGGGTTCGCCGCTCGGCAGGAGGCCACGCCCACGCCTGGTGGAGAGCATTCGAGGTCAGAGCTCCTCCTCCCGTCCCGCGACCCTCGACCTCTTGAAGGAAGTACTAGTAACCTGTCGGCTCTCCACCCACTCACCAGGTGTGAAGATGAAGTCCTCCAAGACACAGACCAATTTGGCTCCTCCCCCGAGTCTCCGCCCCCAGGCGCCGCCTCCCCAGCGTCTCCTTGTCTTTCGTCCTGCTCTCCTGACACCTGCTGAGCCTCCTCCCATGGCCATTCCTCTGGGTGAGTAGCCAAAAAATACATTACCCACAATCCCCCTCTTCCTCTTACACTATCGTAAAGCCAACACAAAAAAGTCTGATTGTGAGTCTCCGCAGGTCGCTGCAGGGTCAAATCTTCCACCAGGTATCCCGAGCGTCCGCAGGAAGTGACATCAGCCAAAGCCACAGCTCCGCCCACAGCCGCAGAGGTCACTGTGGTTGAGCGGCCGCCTCAGGTGAGGTGTCAGCACCGCCAGGGGGCAGCGCTGGCCGCCTGGATCTCAGAGAACCTTGACAGCTCTGCTCTGATTGGGTGAACTGGGCCGAGCTCGCTGACAGGAAGTGGTCTTGTGGACAGGCAGCGGAGGAACCTGGACCTTCTGCTCCGGTGGACGCTGGCAGGAGGAGTGAGGAAGAGGAGGAAGGAGAGGTGGTGTTTCCTGGAGCTGACTTCCTGTCTGTCACTGACATCACCCAGGTAGCCTTGCTGCCTGCTGCTCCTCTCAGAGGACCCGAAGAAGCATCATACGTGTCTCTGGATATGAAGATATGAAGATATGAAGATATGTTCTCCTGCACTGGGCAGCACTCACAGGAAGCTGCTGTGTTGTTCCTGCAGGAGGAGGAGAAGGAGGAGGAGAAGAAGAAGGAGGAAGAAGAGCAGGAGGTGGTGCAGCTAGATGGAGGTCCCCCTCCACCTCCAGTCCAGTATGAAGGTCCCACCTTCCCTCCCCAGGCCGGCCACGTCCTCCCTGCCCAGGATCAGGCGCCCATCCTGGGAGCTGGCCCGTTTAGGGACCCCCTGGAGGAGCAGCTGGTGGAGTGGTGAGGAGCCGCTGGAGCTGCTGGAGCTGCTCCCAGCTGGCTGACATGGTCTGACTGTGTGTGTGTGTGTGTGTGTGTGTGTGTGTGTGTGTGTGTGTGTGTGTGTGTGTGTGTGTGTGTGTTCAGGGTGGAGCAGCAGCTGATGTTCAGGGTCATCTCACACCAGCGTCAGCAGGCCCCTGCTGATCCCACCCACTCACAGCGCGAACCAGAGCAGAGTGAGACCTCTGACACTGGTGAACGTCTCCACCATCCTCATTAAATACTGCAGCTGACCACTAGAGGGAGTTTACATCTTTACAACTCTGTGTTTTCGTGTGTGTACAACACTGCAGGAGGCCTCCAGCTGCTGGTGGACTCGGCTCTGGTCCGGCGGCTGGTGGAAGAGGTTCTGACTGAGCAAATCACTCTGATGCTGGGCCCCAGAGATGCACCAGAACCAGGACCAGGACCTGGACTGGAGAAGGAGGTGCCAGGAGCAGAGCAGGAGGTCCCGGTGCTGCCTCCAGTCCAGGACCCACTGGTCCCACTGGACCCACTGCTCTCCACCCCAGCTCCCTCCCCTCCAGCCAGCCCAGCTCCGCCCAGCAGAGAGAGCCCGCCCCTGGCCACGCCCCTCCCATCTGAACCCAGCGGAAGCATGACTGAGGAGTCTGAGCTTGCAGCAGCAGCAGCAGCAGCAGGTCAGACGTGCTTCCTGACTTACTCTTAATATCACTTCATGATCTGTTGGGGAGGCGGGGTTAAAGAGCTGGGTGGGCTGACGTGGCCCCCAGGCCTGCGCCAGTGTCTTCATCTTGTCCCTGAGGGTGCACGTTAGCGTCAGCGCTCACTGTGTCTCCACAGGGCCTCTAGCCACGCCCACTCCGAGCCCTGAGCCCGCCCCCTTCCTTGCCAGTCCCCCTGATGTCGGTCGGCCCCCTCCCACTTTCAGCCCCGGAGACGTTGAGCTGTCGTCGGTGGAGGAACTGCAGGACGGACACCTGGATCCTGTCGCTGCTCCGGCGTAGGAACACACGCTCACTCTGCCGCACAGCGCAGGGAGGATCCCAGTGCATCATGGGAAATGCAGTAGCTCACCCTCCCTCTCCCTCTCTCCTGCAAGTCCATTGAAAGGAGAAGACCACGAGGCTCCTCCTCCTCCTCCCTCTTGCCCCTCCTTTGCTGGAGAAGAAGTTCCTGGTTCTGAGTCCAGGGCGGGTTCCTCCTGCAGCTCCTCCGAGAAGTCCAGCAGCAGCAGCAGCAGCAGCAGCAGCAGCCTGCAGACGGAGGCGGCGGTCAGACACATCTCAGAGGGAGAGCTGCTCCTCAGCCAGCAGGCCACCATGACTGGTACCACCCTGTTCCTGCTGCTCCTCTTCCTCCCCTAGCTCCTTATCCTCCTGCTGCTCCCCCTCCTGCTGCTCCTCCTCCTCCCCAAGCTCCTTGTCCTCCAGCTGCTCCCCCTCCTGCTGCTCCTCCTCCTCCTCCTGCTCCTCCTCCTCCTGCTCCTCCTCCTCCCCTAGCTCCTTATCCTCCTGCTGCTGCTCCTGCTGCTGCTGCTGCTCCTCCTCCTCCTGCTGCTCCTCATCCTCCCCTAGCTCCTTATCCTCCTGCTGCTGCTCCTGCTGCTGCTCCTCATCCTCCCCTAGCTCCTTATCCTCCTGCTGCTGCTCCTGCTGCTGCTCCTCATCCTCCCCTAGCTCCTTATCCTCCTGCTGCTGCTCCTCCTGCTGCTCCTCCTCCTCCCCTAGCTCCTTATCCTCCTGCTGCTCCTCCTCCTCCCCCTCCTGCTGCTCCTCCTCCTCCTCCTCCAGCTGCTCCTCCTCCACCCCTAGCTCCTTGTCCTCCTGCTCTTTATCCTCTGCCTGATCCTCTGCCTCCTCCTCCTCCTTTTTCTTCTCCTCCTGCTCCTCGTCATCAGAACAGCACTAACACCATGCCTGTCTGTCTGTCTGTCTGTCTGCCTGTCTGTCTGTGTCCCAGAGGGCGAAGTGCACTGCAGTTTCTCCAGCTCCCTGCAGGAGGAAATGGTGAGCATCACTTTCGTGACTAGTCCCGCCCACTTTAGTCGCTTCCTGTCAGCGCTTCCTGGGCGTGTCCCACTGGCTCACTCACTGTGCTGGCAGTTCTATGGAGCCACTTCAAAGTGACTCATTCGCTAAATTAACAAAACTTTAATCAATGACATCACGGCGGTCGCATTATCAAAGCATTATCAGAGTGAGCGCAGTGCATGATGGGATATACAGCCACTGGGTTAGTGACCATCAGGTGTGAACTACTTTTGGTGATGCATTGTGGGATACACTATAGTCGCAGTCTCCTTCACTTCCTGTTTCCTCCCCAGGACTTTGACCCCCCCAGTGAAGGCCAAGTCGGGGGTCGTGACCTCCTGCTGCAGCTGCTCAGCAAGATGGAGCAGGAGGTCGAGCAGAGGGGGGAGCGGCCGCAGCCAGAGGTACGCACACACGCACGCACACACACACACACACACACACACACACACTGCGTTGACCTCTGACCTGCGGGGTCCTCAGGGTGCCTGGGGGAGCGGTGGCGAGCAGGAGGAGGAAGACTTGAGCACGGGGGAAGTCAGAGGTCAAGCAGCGAAACCCGACAATGACACCACCGTGGCCAAAGACCACGCCCCCTCCTCACCTGGCCAGTGCACAGGTAGGAACCCATCACCTCACCTGTGACACCTGACCCCCACTCTCCCCGCCCCTCCTCCACACGACTCTGAGGTCATCTGTGGTTGGTTCTGAGTGACAGGAATCAGCTCGGAGGCAGCCAATCACAGTTCAGCCACTGCGGGAGACCCCATGGGGGAGCTGATTAGCATCATGACCTCTGACCTCCAGACCAACCCATCACTGAGCCCGCCCCCTGAGCAACAGGTGATGCAAAGTGCCGGGTTAAACGTCTATGTGTGTGTGTGTGTGTGTGTGTGTGTGTGTGTGTGTGTGTGTGTGTGTGTGTGTGTGTGTGTGTGCTTAGTGGCCACCGGAGGGAGCTGTCCCCCCTTACTGGTCTCCAGTTCCTATTGACTCTGTCACTATCAAACCAGCAGGGCATTCAGCTCATCAGTGTTTCTGTGCTGCAGGAGGACGGACACTCACCTGGCTGCAGCAGGAGGAGGAGCTGAAGGAGGGGGGGATCACCTGGCTGCAGCAGGAGGAGGAGCTGAAGGAGGGGGGGGATCACCTGGCTGCAGCAGGAGGAGGAGCCGAAGGAGGGGGCAGGGCTAGCGGCAGGCTCCTCCTATGCTTCTGCAGAGATGATGTCACAGTTTTCTGCACACACACACACACACACACACATTTCCTGTATTT
>NW_027466285.1:65000-147500 GCF_046127955.1 Nelusetta ayraudi
GAGGAACACCCCGGCTGCCTGGACTGCGACTGGTCGCGGCCTCCCGCCCTGGACTCCGCCCACCAGGGGGACAAGACCCGCCTCTCAAGCCTTAGCTCCGCCCACCTGCGACTGTCAGCTCCTCTTCCTGCTCCTCCTCCTGCTCCTCCTGCTGCTGCTGCTGCTGCTGCTGCGGCCCCTCAGAGGAGGCTGGACGGCTACATCCTGGGCCTGCTGCAGCGCAGGGCGGTCCCTGTCAGGCCCGGGAGACCCCGGACCAGCATCAGCACCGAGCCCTCCAGGGGCCTGAGATCGGGGCCCGACCTCCGTGGGCTGCTGCGGGCCAGCGGAGGAGCTCCGCCTGGAGGAAGCACCGTCCAGAAGGTCTCCGACGGCGTTCTGATGGAGCAGCCGAGGCTCCTCCCCCCCTCAGAGCCACGGCTCCGCCCGCCATCCCACCCCTCTGCCCCTCCTGGCCCCCGCTACCTTCCAGCGGCGTCTTGCCGGGGTCGGGAGGGGGCGGGTCCGGCCGGCGGGGGGAGCGGAGCTCCGCAGGGCTCCAGGGCAGCGGCGGCGGTGGGTGGAGCCTGTGGGAGGAGCCGTAAGAGCAGCGGCAGAGACCTGGACGCACACAGGTCGGCCCGCCGCAGGTGCCACCGCCACCGCCGGCCACGACCCCCGACCCTCCCCCCGCTCCCTCCCCGAGATCAGCCGGGCAGGTGGAGCGGCGCCACCCGCAGGTCACGCGGCGGCACGGCCGCCGGGCAGCAGCCCAAGCAGCCAATTGGCCGCTCCGCCCACCGGCCCCGCCCCCCCCGGCGCCGCCAAGCCACGGGAAGTGAGTCGGAGTTCTCTGCCGAGCCTGCGTCGCTCCTCCGCTGCCCCCTGGTGGAGGTTGGCGGCAGCAGCAGCAGCAGCTGCTTCGGTGACGGAGAGTCAGTCCAGGAGAACCTGGAGAAGGAGACCTCGGGAAGGGGGCGGGTCCAGGGCAGGCCGCTCAGACAGGAAGTGACCCGGGCGGTGGTCAGGATCAAGGCGTCTCACCAGCTGAAGAAGAAGATCCTGAGGTTCCGCTCGGGTTCTCTGAAGCTCATGACCACAGTGTGAGAAGAAGAAGAAGAAGAAGAAGAAGAAGAAGAAGAAGGTTCCACTTAGTCCTGGTGTGGAGAAAGCCCCATCGGTTCCTCCTCCACAGGAAGTGGCCTGACACTCACTTCCTGTCTCTGCTCTGGATGCAGTCAGGTGCCTTGTCCTACCCACCACACCATCTGCACTGCTTTGTCATGCTAGCAGGCAGCTTAGCATATATTTGCTTCTATGTTGTTGTTGTTGTTGTTTTGCATGAGAACCAGACTTTTCTTGAATTTCTGTCCAGCGATCGAGTCTGAGCTTCTGAACGCTTCGAATAAGGCAACTCCTTCTGAGTTTGACTTCAATAATCATTAATTAGCCATGGCTCCGGGATGTCGTTAGAGTAGCTTAGCACAAACACTGAAACAAACCATGTGTGAGGGGCTCAGAGCAGCTGATTGTACGCTAGCTGGAAACACCTACCAGCTAGCTAATACCGGCCAACAGTGAACAGCTGGTGTGACGGGTGGAGCCGTTCCTTTGCTCGGACAGTGCTTCTTTTCATTCTGGAGCTAAGCTAAACTAAGCTAAGCTAATGGTCTCCTCTGTTTCCAAACCTAACCTCTAATCAACTGGTTCTGGTGCTGGTACAGCCGTGAGAGAACCACCTGCCTACTTTGTGTTACCCTTGTTGTTGTTGTTGTTGTTGTCGTCGTTGCTATTGGTTGATTTTGTGGTTCAGCCGCTGATTGATGGACAGCAACATTTCAAAGTCTTCATTAAACAGGTTTCAAACACAATCTGTTCAGACTTCTGTGTGTGTGTGTGTGTGTGTGTGTGTGTGTGTGTGTGTGCCTTGATGTGTCCTCATTGCATTTTCACTTGCTGTATGGTTCAGTCAAAGCGTTGCTGGCTGCAGGTTGTAATTAGTTTGAGCACAAATCATTGTGTCGATGTTCAAGCAGTTCAGAGAGAGTTCAGTGCACACACACACACACACACACACACACACACACACACACACACACACACGCTCAGAAGCTGTGATTGGTTTGATGTGTCTTCAGAATCAGAATAAACTTTATTGTCCCCCATGGAGGAAACTTGTCTTGGACTTTCAGCGCCCATCGGCCACAGAACATTTCCAACAATAATAATCAACCAAATATACATCACTCTGAAATGGAGGACAAATGTTTCTGAAATGTTCCAGCCTGAAGACTCAACAAGTCCTCCCTGTTCAGGAGTGTGTGTGTGTGGGGGGGGGGGACGGTGCGGGAGTCACGGGAGTGTCTGATAGAGAGAGAGTGAGAGAGAAAGGAACAACCTCACTCTTCTCTCACTCTGCTATATCACATTCATCTCACTCCTCATCATTAGTCAGGTCAACGCAGCGCCGCGGTTAGCTTAGCCTCTGGCTGGTCCTAACAGTGTGTGTGTGTGTGTGTGTGTGTGTGTGTGTGTGTGTGTGTGTGTGTGTGTGTTTGCGCGCGAGACTCTGAAGCAGCTACTTTGTGTCTTCCCTCTGCAGACTGAGGGCGCTCTGTTCTCCTGAGGAACCTGAATGCAGCGGCTCTGCTCGCACATACAGTATATTTCCCCCAGTTCTTTTCCATCTGCAGGTTTTGGCTGCAAAGAGACTCAACAGACTGACTCCACTGGGACACACACACACACACACACACACACACACACACAGCGCTGTGTGTGTGTGTGTGTGTGTGTGTGTGTGTGTCAGACCAGAAATAAATCACTGCAGTGTTACACAGGAAATCCTTGAGTGTCCTTACACACACACACACACACACACACACACACTCACACTCACACACACACTCTCACACACACACACACACACACACACAGAACAACCATTTGCTCACTGACTTCGACGCCTTCAGATACTGTAAAATCCCTGCTGCCCTTCACACCCTGCTGCAGCTGTGTGCGCGCGTGTGTGTGTGTGTGTGTGTGTGTGTGTGTGTGTGTGTGTGTGTGTGTGTGTGTGTGTGTGTCTCCCAGTGTGAACTCTGCCCACAACACGTGTTTCATCCCACCTGCAAAACCACCATCCAGGAAGAGGAAGAGGAAGAGGAGCATCTCTTGATCCTCTGACCCCCAGACTAGTCCCGAGCCTTGACCTTTGACCCCCTCCGACCTGCCGCCAATTCAAAGGGAACTTTATTTAAAGCAGTAGCCTGAGGGCAACTCGGGAGGAGACAGGAAGTCGAAGCCGCACACAGGAAATCAATCGGCGTCGGTGGGAAGACGGGGGGCGGGGTGAGAGGTTGAGGAGTAGCTCCTCCTCCTCCTCTTCCTCATCCTCCTCTTCCTCACCCAGCAGCAAAGCAAAGTCCCTGGACCTTCCCAGAAACACAAAGACTGCAGAGATGTGAGACGTCTTCCACACACACACACACACAGACACACAGACACACACACACACACACACACACACACACACACACAGTCATACATGCACACACGCACTCACTCACACTCTCAGGCTGCAGGCTACACACCCACACTGCCGCCCACACACACACACACACCTTCGCTGAAACACACCGGTGCCTGCAGGGTGTAGACCTCACAGTCCACAGAGCGGAGACACTATACACACACACACACACACACACAAACATCCTTACACACACACACATCCTAACACACACTCGCAGATCAGTTGAAGGGGGATGATGTCATTTCTGTTCAAAGAGAAAAAAAATACTGTTGCTTGTACTCACAGCATCTGATGTAGGCTGTGTGTGTGTGTGTGTGTCTGTGTGTGTGTCTGTGTGTGTGTCTGTTTTTCCAGACTGAGGCTCAGGGGTCAGCCATGCAGAGCAGATGATGGAGGCTCAGGCAGCTAACGGACAAAGGCTAACATGCTAACATGCTAACAGTGTCCTGAGGAAGTTTTCATCACACAGAGAGGAGGAGGAGCCAACAACGACAAGGTCACCAGTGTCATCTTCACACACACACACACACACACACACACACGCATCAATAACTGAAGGTTAGTGTTTTATTGCTGCTCGAGAAGCAGCAATATTGCCACAGCTTTATGTTCTGTGCATGTGTGTGTGTGTGTGTGTGTGTGTGTGTGTGTGTGTGTGTGTGTGTGTGTGTGTGTGAGAGAGAGAAAGACTATAAACCTCCTCCCAGCGGTTCCGCTGACCTGCATCTTGAGCACTTATTGAATTAACAATATATCACAAACACTCACTCAGTCACACACACACACACACACACACACACACACACACACACACACACACACACACACCTCGGGGGTTTTCATCTCATCTCAAAGGTCGTTGTGATGATGCGACAAACACGACAACAATACTACACACTGCCTCACATCAACATCACACACAGCTGCAGGACAGCATGTGAGCTTACACACACACACACACACACACACACACACACAGGGAGATCAATAATCACAACTGGTCTGATATTTCAGCTTGTCAAGTGTGAACACAATCATCCCACTCTGCTTCACTTACACACACACACACGCACACACACAGTCACACACACACACACACAGTCACACGTGTGTTGCAGTCAGGAGGATGTGGGTCAACCCCCCCCCCCCCGCACCCCCACCTTTCGCTGTGGTCTGCTGAACTGGTTTTGTGTTGAGTCCAGCAGCTCAACTGTGATAATCCCAGTCTGCAGGACACACACACACACACACCCACACACACACACACACACACACACACACACGCACACACTGCAGTATGTGAACAGATTCATCCTGACAGCCTGCTGAGCAGACAAAGAGCAGATTATGACACAACACCGGGTGTTTAGAGAGACACCGACACTGTTTTCAGTGTGACTCTCCAGTGACGTCACTGTGTCTGGGTGCGAGTCTGTGCCGACGAATGAAAACACTCCGCACACCGTCGCCGAACTGCGTCATTTCATTCAGTCACAACTGAGATCAGAACAACATAATTCACTTTGAAACATTTCAACAGCGGCGAAGTTCGGGAAGGCGACGTCACCGCCAAGCGAGTCCACGGCGACACCTGCTGCCTTTCTGCCGTCACGGCACCTCAGCGCTGCGGCGCTCTGCTGCCCTCTGCTGGCCACACTGTGTTTAGCAGCGATAAGGAGAACCAGTCTCCCTCCCCGGGGAGTATACTCTTCACAGACCGACCGGCTGTTCTCACTGAGTTCATGTCTTCATGTAGTAGAGCAGATATACTGTGTGAAGGACTTCAGGCGCACAGCACACTGGCAATAACTGTGGTGTCTTCAGTCCACACAAAGCCCTGAACACTATCAGCTTCATTCAACAGGTGTCGCTGCAGAGCGAGCGAACACATTCAAACACAAGCAGAACATTATTCAGTATTCAGCTGTGGAGGCGTTCTCAATAGGACACAGTGGTGGTGATTTGCAAATATGAATGTGTTAAAACGACCCAATGACTAAAGAGAAAAGCAATGACAAAATGTACCTTTGTATTCCTATTTATTTCTTATTTATTCCTCTTTATGTATACATATTATTTATTTATTTACTTTTTAACGTTGGCACCCGTCTGATACAGCAAGAAGAATTTCCACCACTACAAGCTGCAGTAGTTGTCTGTCTCCAGCAGGCGGCAGCGTTCAACGTCGAGGACTTCCGTCCGTCCGTCGCGGTTTAACCGCGAAGAAGAAACTGAATCTTCCGGCGGGAGGTCCAGAGTTCAGGAGCCGAGCTGAGGCTTCTCCGCTGACCCGGACTGTCGCGTGTTTGACGGTAAGCACGCCTGACGACCGTCTTCCTCCTGCGCCATCTCGAATTTCAGCTTTTATGAGCACCTCGGTTGGTGTCTATAGCGGAAGCTAGCGCTAGCCGCCGGCGGCTCGTTGCGCTGAAGTTGGCTTCAGGTTGGACGCCTCGCTCACCGCTTCCATCGGCAGGCGGCAGCGGTTAGCAGCTCCACGAAACCGGTGGGATTTTTTATTTTTATTTATTTTTTTTATCATTAAACCTTTGTTTGAGCGGATTAACGCTCCCCCCCTTCTTACCTCTTTATCTTTAACTTCTTTGGCCCTTGTTAAGCTTGGGCTGCTTGATAAGGGCTCATTATGAGATGTCTAAAGCAGGGGCCCGCGGGCCGTAGTTTGGACACCCCTGGTCTAAAGCACGCAGGACGGGAAGCAGGCTTGGTGGCCGCTGAGTTCGAGCATCGCTCTCTGATGCTGTGTCTCCCCCACCCAGCCGCACGCCGTCTGGTTCTAGGCCTCCAAAACCTTTAGAACACGCAAGGGCTTCAGCTGCGTGTGGGCTTGGAGGAAAGACGAGCTCGTTCACTAGATCTGGATCTGGATCTGATATTGAAGGCAGGACTGCCGGGTCATCTTTCCAAGACGAGGGAGAGAGTTTTCTATCCAGTCTAATTTCAGCTAGCAGCTAGCAGCTAGCTTGTGCTGTCAGGGTCTGTGAAATCTGTCTGAAGCCTTCGCGGTCAACATTGCGGCCTCCTGTGAACTGTCAGTGAACTCACCATCAGACCTGAAGTCTGCAGTGCCCAGGCCGGCTGACTGGCTTCATGCTGGCCTGTGATTGGCTGAGCTGGCTAGTCGTGGACTAGCATGACGAACGGCTGAGGGAGGAGCTGGCAGCGCAGCACCGTCAGCTTCCCAGGAAGTTGGCTGCTGTCGCTCTTGGCAACCCCCCCCCCCCCCCCCCCCCCCCCAATCTGCCTGTCGGAGAGCTCACCCATATATATCACTCCCGTGTATCTCGTAACACCCTGAGTTAAAGCTGATAGAGTGTAGTTTTGGTGGACTTGTCAGAACTTTGTTGAGGATTCTGTGGAAACGGTGAGTGTTGACAGTGGCCTGGGTCACTGAGTCTTACTGAAGATCCAAACACTCCAGAGACTACCCTACTCTAGACTAGACTACTCCCTGTGGACCCTGTGACCTCCCTGTGACCTCCCTGTGACCTCCCTGTGACCTCCCTGTGGACCTCCCTGTGGACCTGTGTGTGAAAGGCACGGCCCGCCACTGGTGTACCATGTTATACAACATATGCATCATGATAAAACACAGTAATGCTATGCAACAATAACATACTCGTATGCAGGTATTCCAACCTCTTGATGCAATTATCACACCTCCACAAAACAACAACAACAACAACAACAACAACAAATAATGGTGGTGGAATAAAGTGAAGCTCCAATCCTCTCACTCCTGACTGCTTCCAAGCTGAGGGAGGGAGGGGCCTGCATGAAAAGCTGATTTATTTATTTTATTTTTTGGCTCCTCCCCCAAACAGGAGGGAGCGATGAGTACAACACGTGCTGCTCTGCAGGGCAGAAGGGCTTTTAGTTCTCTAAGGAAACAAATAAAGTGCTCTAGACTGAAAGACCAGGGCTGAACAATCTGCAATGGACAGATTTGCTGTGAAGCTTGTTTGAGGTCAAAGGTCGTCCTGTCAGCTGCTTTAGAGGCCTTTATTTTTGTATTGCGGTCTAATTGGGGGGGGGGGGGGGGGGGATGTGTTTGTTTTCCTGTTGTGCCAGTCTGACAGTACATCCACCCCCCTCCCAGCCAGTAGCAGCAGGGACCACTGAGGACTCAGCAGTGCAGGAAGTGGGCGGAGCCTCGCCTACTGGTCCTGTCACATGGCTTTGACTGAGACTCCTGCCGCCGCCCTGCTGGCCAGGTGTGTCGTCAGAGGAGCCGTATCTCAGGTGAGCTCCCCTCCACCCCCACCCAACACACACACCCTTCACCGCAGGGGTCATGACCTCAGCAACGTGGGCGGGGCTGTCTACATGTCCCCAGGTGGAAATGGACCGCGCCTCCTCGGGGTTAAGCCCCGCCTTCTCCTCCAAGCTCCTCCAGGCCGAGCAGAGAATTGGAACGCAGCGGCAGCTGGACGAGGTAGAGTTGCCGCTCACGCTGCCCCCTGCTGGTGACTGCACGGAATGACCCACCTCCTGTTGGCTGTTTTGCAGCTGCAGCTGAAGATGGAGCTGCTGAAGGTAGAGAAGAGGAGCGCTGATGTCACACACACCTTCTACCTGGGTGAGTGAGAGGGTGAGTGGGTGGGTATGGAACCACCTACTGGACCTGACTGTGTGTGTGTGTGTGTGTGTGTGTGTGTGTGTGTGTGACAGCCGGCCACGTCCAGGAGCTGCAGCTCCTCTGCTGCCACCTGCAGGACGTCCTGAAGCAGCAGAACCAGCTGCGTCAGCGACTGATGAAGCCGCTGACTCGGACCAACCTGCCGGTCCAGGCTCACCTGCACAGGTGACACAGCCGGGAGCGGCTATAGTGTCTCTTCCCATCATGTCTCTGTGGCACACGTTACCTGTCGGGGGACCATCAGCCAATCAGAACGAGCCGTGACCTCAAGCAGTATAGCATTATTTTCTAGGGCTCTTCTGGCCTGAGAAAGGTTAAAGGTTCTGAACCGCACATCGGGTCAAAGGTTATCAGCCGCCTTCCAGGGGCCGTATGGGGGTTTTGGCTGCAGTACCCCGAGTGGCCACTGGCCTGCCATATTGGCGTTGTGGTATCCAGTTCATAGAGTACGTCCATGATCACTTGCTCCGCCCCCTGACTACTCAGCGTCTCCCCCTGCAGGTTGGTGGTGGAGGTGGTGGAGATGCTGCTGGACCTGATCCAGTCGCTGGAGGAGAAGCTGGCGCTGCTGCGCAGCTGCAGCGGGGGGCCGGCAGCCTCGCAGCAGCAGCAGCAGCAGCAGCAGCAGCAACAGCTGGTCAGTCACATGACACATGACAGCAGGATGTTTCAGTGGCGGTGCCTTCGATAACCTCCCTCTCTCTCTCACTCTCCCTCTCTCACCCCCCTCTCTCTCCCCCCTCTCCCTCTCTCTCACCCCCCCCTCTCTCTCCCCCTCTCACCCCCCCTCTCTCTCTCCCCCCCTCTCTCTCTTTCTCTCTCTCTCCCTCTCTCCCTCTCTCACCCTCCCCCTCTCTCTCACCCCCCCCCCCCCTGTCAGAATGCCTCTGTGGCTCAGCTGATGGAGCAGGTGTTGGAGATGGAGTCGTTGTCCAGTCAGGTGCTGCGGTGGCGGGAGGTTCCCAGCAGCCTGAGCCACAGCGCCACCTGGTGTTCTGACCCGGGTTCTGATCGTTCAACCTGAGCCAGACCCGGTGATTCTTTGTACCTATTTAAGTAAAACACATTAAAAACAGCTGAATAAATTCTTCTTGTTATCATTATCACGAACAGTGTTGTCAAAGCGACAGGTCGGCAACCCCCCCGGTGTTTTCTGAGACTTCCTGGTCCTTTGGAGACCGACACCAAGGCAGGTTCGTTCCTCGGTGGGCAGCGGGTGCTGTGGCCACCGCCAGCACCTCCCTGCCCCAACGTAGTGACAGGCGGTCCGAACCTCCAGCCGGGCAGCTGCAGTCAGGAGAGGAGAGGAGAGGAGAGGAGACCCTCACCACTCCGCCTACAGGCAAGCCATGGAATTGTCTTCCAGAGGTGGATGTTACTGTGAAGGTTCACTCATTGCAGGACTGAAGGAAATCACTGCATTTGGCTCACACAGCCTCGGTCACTCGCTCACCCTCGGTCGTCCAGCAGCGATCCTGTTGACTGAGGAGGTTAAAGCGAAAGGCTCAACGTGTGCGACGCAGAAAAGCAGCCGAGGCTCCGCCTTGCCAGACCTCTTCACGAGTTAACGAGCCACCTGCACTGCGCATTGAAACCCAACTGAATCTCAATTCCACAAAATGTCACTCCTAATCATAAACATTAGCGTGTTAATCAGAGTATATGCTAGATCGGTGCCGTGACGCGGCCAGGATGGGCGGGCCGGTGATGACATCATCACACGCTGGTCTGGAAGCCCTGCAGGCTGCTTTCACCGCCTCTGCACTGCCACCTCCAGGTTCCTGGGGGTAGTTCATACTTTGCATGTGTGGGGGAGTTGCCACTGTTGCCTAGGCAACTGTAGCCACGCCCACAACTTTGCAGAGTATATTGCCATTGTGAGTTTTATGGGTTTTTTTATTATTACCAGTGATTTTTAAACCAATGGAAAGAATCCGAACCAGGTTGTAACCGCGTGAGTGTGACATCTGCAGGTGGCCCCCTGCTGGCTGAGCAGGAAAATGCAGCCTGGACACACCAAAGGTGTGTCTGCCCCCTGCTGGCTGGCTGCACCGCAGTCACCGTCACGCAGCGCTCAGTGACGGTTAGAGCTGATTGGTTGGACCCAGAGTGGGCGGAGCTTACGCTCTGCTGCTGCTGCTGAGAGGGAGGCGGCGACCTTCGCAAACACACACACACACACACACACTTGTTTTTTAAACAGCGCCAACTAAAGGTCAACGGATGGAAATCAGACTGTGTGTGTGTGTGTGTGTGTGTGTGTGTGTGTGTGTGTGTGTGTGTGTGTGTGTGTGTCCCACTGGTTTAATGTCACCCACCACAGGCCCAAACGAAGATGTCACAGCCTTTAACTAGTTGCTGTAGGGTTAAGGTAGGGTTAGGGTTAGCAAGAGGCGGAGCCTCGATGATTGAAGGCAATTTTAACGCGGTCACCTGCCGGGTGGTTGGACGTGTGTTGACGCAGGTGCGTGAGCCGTTGAGCCTATTTGGCCAGTGGGAAAGCGGCTCCGCTGGACCAACAGTGGGAGTCGTCTTTCGCTCTCTCACTCACCCGGGCCGGGTGTGTAACACACAGTGAGGAGTGCGCCACCTGTCGGTCATTTATTCCAGCCGTCCTCTTCGTCCAATCAGCTGTCCTTGCTCAGTAAGCCGGGAGGCTGCTGCGGGACTCGCGCACCCTGTTCCCGCCGTTTACCCTGATGGGAAAAAAAAAAAAAAAAAAAAAAAGAGCATCGCGCACGTGCGCATTGAGGCCTCGCGCTGTCACTTTGCGGCGCGCGTGCCCGCCCACAGGCTTCTCCGCTCTCACGAGCAAACACCCTCACCCCTTCCTCCTCATAGACCACAACAGCTCGTGAGAGTGGCTTCGCGCGGCGCCCTGTGCAGCTGTGGAAGCCGCGCCGCTGCGGCAGTTTCACGCCGGAAGTTGACGTGTCAAAATAAGAGCACGGGGGGAAAAAGTGGTGGTTTGAAAGCAGAGCAGTGGAGGATCGTCCTCGTTGGAGACATCGACGATCGTGATTGGCCAGAGCTCATTCATTTCATTGTGAAAACTCTTTTTAAAGACATATTTTATTTTGTTTCCCCTTTTTCAGATTTTGCAGAATTTTGAACGCGGATTAATTAATTAGGATTTCTGATTAACCTGTTCGTGGAGGACCGTGTCCGTGTTATAATTGTAATTAACCGTTACTGCATTTGTGCAAATGCAGCTAATTATGAGTGAAAAGATAAACATAATTATAATGTGTATCTGTGTTTTTATTTTCCACATTTAAAGCATCTCCCCACGGGGAAACGCGTTGCGTTTTGCCCCTTTTATTTTGAAATCCAACTAGCCCAACGCAGGCTGAGCCCCTCGTCCACATCAGCGCGCTTCACTCTTTGTGCAGGCTGACTGTCTGTGACGTCTCTCACCGGTGAATTGCAGCGAGAAGGCGGCCGGACTGACCGCTCGGCTCGGCTCGGCTCGGCTCGGCTCGGCTCGGCTCGGCTCGGCTCGGCTCGGCTCGGCTCTCCCGCCGAAGCTTCGCGGCGTCCGGAGCTCCGAGTCCCGGCCCTGAGCTCCCAGCAGCAGCATCAGCAGCACCCAACACCCCCGCAGCGTCGAGCGGACACGCAGAGAACGGGCCGGCGTCGCTCCTCAGGGGGATGTATGTGACTGTGGTACCGACCGACGGACCAGGAGCCCCGGCTGGTCGGCGGCGGAGCGGCAGCGGCGGGCAGCAGCTGTGAGCATCCTGCCGCCGGAGGCCAGCGGCGACTCAACTGCCAACACATCTTCCCTCGACAATGTCACCACCAAGGAGACGCGGCTGACACACCTGTCCGGCCCCCCCGCGGCTCTCCCTCCGCTGACCGGCAACTCCACCACCACCCACCGGCAGCCCCCGGCATGAGCAGCAGCAGCAGCGGCAGCGGCAGCGGCAGCAGCAGCGGCGGACCGTCCTGTCACGTCTAACTGGGGGCGGTGGGGGCGGCGGCACCGGTGGATGCGAACCGGTGACCGGAGAGGAATCCGGCTGGAGCGGAGGAGGAGGAGGAGGAGGAAGTGGTGGAAGAGGTGGTAGGAGGAGGAGGAGGAGGCGGAGGAGGAAGAGGAAGAGGAGGAGGAGGAGGAGGCTGCGGGGGGGGCGGCGGCGAACCGACACCCTCCTCCCCCGGGGGAGAGCAGCAGCTCGGCGGTCGCAGGAGGATGACAAGATGGGCTTAGCGCTCGGTCTCCTGTGGCTCCTCGGCGGCTTCCTGCGAGGCGCGCACGGCCAGGGCGTGTACGGTAAGACCCCCGCACGAGGCGGCGTGACGTGACGTGACGTGACGTGACGGTCGACGCCAAGCGAGCAGCAGCAGCAACTTGACCTTGTGAGGGAGGCGATGAATGGTTTGAGTGTGTGTGTGTGTGTGTGTGTGTGTGTGCGCGAGCGCGGCTGCCTGGCCCAGCGGCACATATGCGCACGCACGCACGCACGCACGCACACAACAGGTGGCGCCTGTCACACCTGTGACTGTGACGCGCGTGAGCCGCTGGTGACGACTGTGGCGCGTGGGTCAGATCACGTGATGTAACAGATACGACTGCGGCTCTGCAGGTAGTTCTGTCGCGCGGTCACGTGATGACGTTGATTGGAATACCTGACTGTGGTTGGAGGGCTGTGTTCACTTTTACCTCATTACTATTAGTATTGTTCTATTATTATACATTCAAATAGTAGTGTGTTATTAGTGTTCGTAGTAGTAGCAGTGGTGGTGGTGGTGGTGGTAGTTAGTAGTGGTAATATTATGAGTGTTGGTCATATCCTGTTGTCCTGCCACTGTAGCTCCCCCTGCAGGGGAACATGCTGTCTGACTCAGTCGGGCCACACATGCTAAGCTAGTTAGATAGCAGCAACTAGCCGCGCTCCTTTCACTTTCCACGAGTTGCAAAGGACTCGTATTGCATCGTAAAGTTAGGCTAGGAGGGTTAGCCAACATGCCCCGACGTTTCATCCAGAGCGTTGTGGGGAGTGTTTTAAATAAATAACAGGGTTTCCTTTGGTTGGCTGGCTGTTTTGTTGTTGTTTGTTTTCCTTTTTACGGAAACCCTAACCCGTGATTATTTATTTTGTGGGTTTTTATTCTAATGTGGATCCAGGCCTGTGTGGGTGTTTTGATGTGTTTGGACACAAATTAGCATGTTGCGTAAGACTCATTATCTGCATTATTGGTTCCAGTGACGCTTTCAGTCAACGGGAAAGTCGTCAGGACCGGAATAAAAAACAAACAAGTGTGTGTGTGCGTGTGTGTCGGCGAGTGGAAATGCTTTTAAAAACAACTGGTTGGCCAACGTCAGCGCTCAGATTATCTGCAATCTGGAGTCAGATTAGAGGGTCATTACATCACACAGCAGTGCTTACATTCAGGCTGCTGTTGCTGATGGAATCTTACCCAGAATGCCCTTGTGTGTGTGTGTGTGTGTGTGTGTGTGTGTGTGTGTGTGTGTGTGTGTGTGTGTGTGTGTGTGTGTGTGTGTGGTACATCCAACATCTGTGTGTCTCGTCAACTGAGACCCACTTCCTGTTCAATCCCGCTCTCCGGCTAGCTAACTTCCCATGTGTCGTTAGCTAAGCCTCAGCCGAAGCTAACATCCGCTCTGTTGTTTGGATTTGTTTTTATTATTATTATTATTATTATTATTATTACAGTCAGTTCAGTTGTGAAATTCTTCAGGGTCAAAGGTCAGACGCTGGTCACCCTTGATGCCGTGCAGGGTGTGTGTTTGTGTGTTGCGTTAGGCAGCCCTTGCAGTTACATCCTAAAACAGTGTGTGTGTGTGTGTGTGTGTGTGTGTGTGTGTGTGTGTGTGTGTGTGTGTGTGTGTGTGTGTGTGTGTGTGTGTGTGTGTGTATCCAGACGTCTGCTAGCCGTCACCTTCAGTAACACCGCTGCTCTGCTGTGTGTCGCATCTACAACAGGAGCTGTCAATCAACACACACACACACACACACGGTTTTAGGGGTATCTGATGGGATGGTGATTTCCCAGCATGCTTTGCGTCTCAGGTGAACAGTGACTTCTCCATGGGTCATTACCCAGGAATTGCACTGCTTTTTAAAGATACCAACACACAAACAAGAATGTTGTGTGTGTGTGTTGTGTGTGTTGTGTGTTGTGTGTTGTGTGTGTTGTGTGTTGTGTGTTGTGTGTGTGTGTGTGTGTGTGTGTGTGTGTGTGTGTGTGTGTGTGTGTGTGTGAGGCCGCCTGCTGACTGTGTGGGAGGGTGCGGGTCTCCTGGGACGAGGGCCGGGTTCCCCTGAGAGGGCGGAGCTTAGTCGCAGGTAGACTCTTGTGTTCAAATGTTTGACAATCGTCCCGCCCCTTGCTTCCCATTGGCCAGCTGTGTGAGGAGGAGGAGGAGGAGGAGTCTCCTCAGCCTGCTCTGTACTCCTGGTTCCCAGTCTCCTTCCTGCCTCCTTCCTCCTCCTCTCCCTCCTCCTCCTCTTCTTCCTCCTCTTCCTTCTCCTCTTCCTCCTGCTCCTCACTTCCTCCTCCTCCACCTCCCCCTCCTCTGTGTTTCCTGTTGCATGCTGGGAGCTGAGAGAGGAGGAAGAGGAGGAGGAGGAGGAGGAGGAGGAGGCTGCTGCAGTGTGGAGGACGAGTCTGTGGTGGTGGTGGCATTTAACACCGAGCAACAAGGCTGACGGGTGTGTGTGTGTGTGTGTGTGTGTGTGTGTGTGTGTGTGTGTGTGTGTGTGTGTGTGTCACTGTGTGTGTGTGTGTGTGTGTGTGTGTGTGTGTGTGTGTGTGTCACTGTGTGTGTGTGTGTGTGTGACACAGATTGTATTTGTGGCTCTGACTGAATGTTTGGCTGTGATTCGTACGGAGGCAGAGGAAGTTTACATCCTCTCAGTTGTCACACTGTGTGTGTGTGTGTGTGTGTGTGTGTGTGTGCGGTGACTAATGTAGGACGTTGCTCAGCATGATTAGTCATACGTAGCGGCTGCAGGAGCCGCTGACGAGTGTGAGACTCTCTGAAGGACGAGACCACCGCCGCCGTGGTGGGCGGAGCCAGCGGCATGGAGCGTCAGCAGAGAGTCCAGCGAGGCTCCGCCCACCCCCAGTAGCAGCAGCAGCTGCGTGCGGCGGCCTCCTCCGTCCTCGGGGGGTGGGGAGGACGGGGGGAGGTGGGTGGCAGGGGGGGGGGGGGGTCGATGACGGTGTCCCAGCGGGGGGGATTAAGGCGGTTATATAAGCCGCCGCCCGGCCAGCTGCACCAGCAGGAAGCAGGTGGAGACGTTGTGTCCGGGAGGGGCCGCTGGCTTGCTAGTTGCTAGCTGGGATGCTGCTGATGATGTCATCAGAAGGTGACGCTGGGATGCTGCTGATGATGTCATCAGAGGGTGACGCCATCCTACTGCTGCCATCAGCCTCACCTGTGTTCCAGCCGCTCTCTCTCTCTCTCTCTCTCTCTCTCTCTCCTCTGATTGGCTGCTGCACCTCCTCCCACCCTCCCCCACTCCCTCCAGCGAGGGCTCCACCTGCCGCTCCCTGTCACCCCCACCCTGACCACATCCACGCTGCGCTCGCTGTTCTTTCAAACCCACCCTCTGATTGGCCGCTGGGAGCGAGCTTGGTCCAATCACATCTGCTTCTGTCCACACACAGCCTCCTCACTTTCATTCATCATCTTCCTCCTCCTCCTCCTCCTCTTCCTCCTCTTGCTCCTCCTCCTCTTGCACCTCCATCCCCCCCCCCCCCCCCCCTCACTTCTCCTCTTCCTCCTCTCGCTCCTTCTCCTCCTCTCACTGCTCCCCCCCCCACCCCCTGTCCTCCTCCTCCTCCTCTTGCTCCTCCGGCTCATTACGTATGCAGGAGCGTCCTCGTGCCCCCCTCCCCCCCGGCCAATCAGACGCCTGCAGTTATTTTTATCCGTCCCACTGACTCGGCAGCTTCCTCTGAGAGCTGCCGCTCCACAAATAGAGGCGGCTGCCTTACGTAACGCCGGGAGTGGAGCCGAGTGTGGAGCGAACAAGGCAGGTCTGACCCCTGGTGGACACACCGGGAACTGGGACACACTCTGGACCCTGCTGCTGCTGCTGCTGCTGCTGTTTCTTCTTCTTCTCCTTCTCCTTCTCCTTCTCCTTCTCCTCCTTCTCCTCCTTCTCCTCCTCCTTCTTCTTCTTCTTCTCCTCCTTCTCCTCCTCCTTCTCCTCCTTCTCCTCCTTCTCCTCCTCCTTCTTCTCCTTCTTCTCCTCCTTCTCCTCCTTCTTCTCCTTCTCCTTCTCCTGCTGCTGTTGCTACAGTGGCGTGCCAGGTCACCTGACCCGCGCTGCTCTGCAGCATGAGGATGATCTGGTCTAATTCCTGGCTCCCTGTGATGGCACGGTGTTCCACAAGGGGGGCGGGAGGGTGTAATGCCTGCTTTGGGTCGTGGGTGGGGGTGGGGCTATCTCACAGGGATTAGACTAATACCTGGGTTAGCATGGAAAGCACCTGGAACAGCTCAGTCTAATGACAGATCATCTCTCTCACAGATTGATGCTTTCATGTGTTTCTTCTGCGTGTGTGTGTGTGTGTGTGTGTGTGTGTGTGTGTGTGTGTGTGTGTGTGTGTGTGTGTGTGTGTGTGTGTGTGTGTGAGAGCCGCACAGTCGGCCTTTCCCAGAGTGCAACACTCCAAAAACCATTGCTTAGTCTTCCCTCCCTGAGGGGGCAGGGCCAGCAGGTGTCGCCCCCTGGTGGATGGCTGCAGGATCAGATCATGTGACTTGCTGCTGCCGCTGTGTGACCTCGTCAGGGGTTGACGTTGCTGGAAGTGCATGCTGGGAAGGAATCAGTCCCAACATGGTGTGTGTGTGTGTGTGTGTGTGTGTGTGTGTGTGTGTGTGTGTGTGTGTGTGTGTGTGTGTGTGTGTGTGTGTGTGTGTGAGAGACGTCAGCAAGACACATTAGCGGAGTCACTGGAGGAAAAAACAAGGGCTAAAAATAGAAATGGAAGAAAGTAGGACAACCAGAACATCCACAACCACACCTCCTCCTCCATCATCTCCTCCTCCTCCTCCCCCTCCATCATCTCCTCCTCCTGCTCCTCCTCCATCATCTCCACGTCCCCCTCCTCCATCATCTCTTCCTCCTTCTTCATCTCTTCCTCCTCCATCATCTCCACCTTTCCCTCCTCCTCCTCTTCCTCCTCCATCATCTCCTCTTCTTCCTCCTCCATCATCCCCTCGTCCTTCTCCACTTCTTCCTTCTCCTCCACCATCATCTCCTCCACCTCCTTCTCCATTCCTTCCTCCCACCTCCTCCTCCATCACCGCCTCCTCCTCCTTCTCCTCCTCCTCCCCCTCCTCCAACTCTCCAGCTCTCTCTGCGGTGCCCAGTCCTGTTTATCGGTTATTGTTCAGCTGATTGGCTGCTGTAACTTCAGGTGTTAAGTGGGTGGGGCCAGCAGCAGGTGAACGTGGCAGCAGGAAGTGAGAGTGAGCGTGTCCTGTCTCGCCCCCTCCTCAGCGCCCCCTGCGGTGCGGATCATGCACTCGGGCCAGGGCTGCAACGTGGAGGAGGAGCGCTACAGCGAGCGGGTGTTCACCATCAGAGAGGGCGGGACCCTGGAGCTGCAGTGCCTGGTGACAGGACACCCCCGGCCCCTGGTACACACACACACACACACACACACACACACACACACACGCACCCGCACAGGAACTCAGTCATCTGCCCTCGTTGCTCAGGTTCGCTGGACGAAGACGGTGGGCGGAGCCTCAGATCGGCAGGGCAGTGAGGCTCCGCCCGCCCAACACAACGAGACGCTGCGGATTGAGAGGATCAGCCGCCACCAAGGGGGGCGCTACTACTGCAAGGCCGAGAACGGGCTGGGCCCCCCCGCCATCCACTCCATCCGGGTGGACGTCTACTGTGAGCACACACACACACACACACACACACACGGCACGTTAGCTTAGCCTAGTGGCTAGCCCACTGGCTGCTGACGTGTCTCTTTGGGCAGCTAATGTGTTAGCCTAATGCTAATGATAAAGTGCAGCAGGGAGCTGGGAGAGGAAGCAGGAAGACATCCTGCTCTTTCCCCACACACAGCACCTGAACGCATGGTGCTGCCTTCAGGGTCCTCAGCTCCTTTAGATCACATGTTTTAGTTGAAGATAAGCGGGTCATAGACCAGACCTGAACCTGGTGGTCATAGACCAGACCTGGACCTGGTGGTCATAGACCAGACCTGGGCCTACCAGTTGAAATGTCAACTGCATTATGGTCTGTTAAAGTAAAGAGTCTGCAGAGCATTCTGGGATGTGTAGTGTTTGTAGCGCCGGCCATTTAATATGACATTGGCCCGCGGGCCACAGTTTGACACCTTTGCCGATGTGAAGAGTGTGCAGTCTGGAGGGCACCTTAACAGTCATTCCCCCCCCAACCCCCCCACCCCCACCCCCACCCAGACCTGGACGATCCGGTGATCACGGTGCACCAGAGCGTCGGCGAGACCAAGGAGCAGTTCTACTTTGAACGGACGGTGTTCCTCCGCTGCGTCTCCAGCTCCAACCCACCTGTCCACTACACCTGGAGGCGGGGCCGCCACGCCCTGAGCCAGGGCTCCGACGCCGGGGTGGAGATCTACGAGCCCTTCTTCACGCAGGCCAGTCCCACTTCCTGTCTTCTGACACCACTGATCACCCATCACTTCCAGAACCCCTCCTCCCCCAACCAACACCACCTGCACCGGACAGTCCGACCTCCAGGGGGCAGCAGTGAGCTGTCATAGCACAGAATAGAAGAGAGTAGAACACCTTTATGAATGCCACACTGGGGAACTTTGCATAATTACAGCACAGTATAGTGCAAAAAAGATGGGAAATTATATTCATTGGTTAGAAATAAGGCAATAGAAATACACAAAGGTTAAAAAACAAGTGTGTGTGTGTGTGTGTGTGTGTGTGTGTGTGTGTGTGTGTGTGTGTGTGTGTGTGTGTGTGTGTGTGTGTGTGTGTGTGTGTGTGTGTGTGCGCGTGCTGCAGGGGGAGACCAAGATCCTGAAGCTGAAGAACCTCCGTCCTCAGGATTACGCCCAGTACACCTGCATGGCCTCCGTCCGCCAGGTGTGTGGCATCGGGGACAAGAGCGCCCTCTTCAATCTGAACAACAGGACAGGTAGCGCACAGACACACACGCACACACGCACACACGCACACACAGTCACTATTACAATTATTAAGATGCTTCGATGAATCCTTAAAAAAAGAGAGAGAGAATCTTATTAACAACAATAATAATAATAATAAAGATAATAATAATGATGATAATAATAGTTATTATTAATTATTATTATTGTTATCATCATTATTATTACACTGGCTTACAAAGAAATGTGTAAGTTGTCAACTGAATTCAGACCATTTTGCACCGCTGAATCCAAAAATCACATTGATTTTTCTCAATCAGGTCAAGTTCTTCATTAATATTTCCATCCAGAAAGGATTTGGGAGGAAGAAAATAGTTTTCTTCTCTGTTTTAATTCAGCGTTTTAACATTCGACTTCTGTAAATTGAGTGATAGACATTGATAAAGGGAAGTGGATGTAAATTGAACGTTGCGTGGTCACTGCGCAGAATGCAGGTCGTGACCTTGTGTGTGGTCAAAGCCCCGGCAGGGAGGTCTTCAGAGTCCAGCAGCCACCAAGCCGTTACGAAGCAGAAGACATTGCAGCAGTGGCTCGCTGCTGTCAGTGAACGCTCCCCAATCTTTGGCTTCGTACGGTGGCACTCTGGGCTTGTGCAGGAGCTGAGCCACGTCTGCACCAAGTGCTTCTCTTGAGGGAGAGAAGAGAGGAACTCTGTCAGGGAGGAGGTTCTCCTCCTCCGGTCTGCAGGCCAGTCGCTGGGCAGAGGACTCTGACGAGCTGGGATCACCAACTACATCGTTTAGCTCCTTTTGGGAAAAAGGGTGTGGAGCATCATCGTTAAGAACCTCTTCTTCTTCTTCTTCTTCATCATCATCATCATCATCTTCTTCTTCTTCTTCTTCTGGAACACTGGAGGAGTCTTGGTCACTAACGTTCTCCAAAGACAGCTGCTGGAATTTCATCACAGTGAGCTACAGGACGACGTGCTGATTGAAGATCAGGAGTCTTGAGGCTGCCTGGGTGCTTTCTGTTGATCCCGGTCACATGACCGGCGCTGAAGCAGCAGTCAGTCACATGATCGACGGCTCCCTCCAGACTTCAGACTCCTCCTCCTCTTGCATTTGGTCCGCTGACGCAAAGACTCGGTGCAGGACTCGCAGGCCATGTGTGGTTTTTGGATCCAGAACATCAAAATGATCCCAAATCAGCCGGGAAAAGAAACCTGAGACCAGTGTCATTCTTTTAGATAGTTTGTTGTTGTTTATTTATTGATCATTCATCATGTTTCAGCATTTCTGTTTGATTATTTCTGCCCCCCCCCCCCCCACACACACACACACCCCCTCCTCCAGCTCCTCCCTCCATCAAGCTGCTGCTGGACGACCCCCTGGTGGTGAACCTGGGCGAGAGCATCACGCTGGTGTGCGTGGTGACGGGGGGAGAGCCGGCGCCCAGCCTGCGGTGGGTGGGGCCGGGGGGCGGGCCGGTGCCCAGCAGGAGTGTGGTGCAGCGGGGCACGCTCACCATCCCGGCCGTCACGCTGCAGGACGCCGGCCCCTACAGCTGCCTGGCCTCCAACAACGTGGGCAACCCGGCCAAGAGGACCACCAACATCCTGGTCAGAGGTAGCCTGCCTCCTGGTGGCGGGGAGCCGTCCCTGCAGACTGGCCAGCTGTGTTGTGTGTGTGTGTGTGTGTGTGTGCGTGTGCGCACACTCTTCTCGCACCAGGGCCGTGTCTCAATTCAGGGTCTGCATCCTCCAAAGCCTGCATTTGAAGGCCTCTCCCAAGGACGCTCCAAATCCACCCTTCAAATGCGTCCTCCTTTTAGTCAATTTGGAGGATGCACCGCTACTATCCTTCGTGACTTCCCAGGGTCCCAGGATGCTTTGCAGCAGCACCACAAAGCATCCTGGGACCCTGGGAAGTCAGCTCAAATGGCGCCATCTACTGGCAGAGACACCACATTTTAAGAATTGAAATTCCACCCTAGGGTTTTTACTAATTTGAGAATCCAACGCCATATATGTGAAACCAACACCCCAAAATTCAGTAGTACAGTGTGTGACTGTTAATGCTGAGTCGTGGTTAGCTTGATGCTATAAAAACCTCACTCCCGGGGTTGGCCAGCAGGAGAGACCGGCAAGGCTAGACCGTCCCATTTGGTTACCGGGGGGGTGGGGGTTCTTTCTTCGGCCAGGTCCTTCTAAGGAACCGGCCATGGAGCAGGACCCGGCCGATGAAGGATGCAGACCCTGAATCGAGACACAGCCTGGGTCACATTCTGCTCCTCTGGGACTCCTCCTCCTCTGTTTCTCCTCCTTCCACCTTCTCCTCCTCTCCTCCTCCACTTCCTTCCACCTCGTCCTCCTCTCCTCCTCCTCCCCCTCTTCCACTAAGCTCTCCTCCACCTCCCCCTCCTCTCCTCCACCTCCTCTCCCCCTCCTCTCCTCCTCCCCCTCCTCTTCCACTAAGCTCTCCTCCACCTCCCCCTCCTCTCTCCCTCCTCTCTCCCTCCTCCTCCTCCTCCTCCTCCTCTTCCACTAAGCTCTCCTCCACCTCCCCCTCCTCTCCTCCCCCTCCTCTCCTCCCCCTCCTCCTCTTCCACTAAGCTCTCCTCAGTTGTAGGCAGTTGTCCTCGCCGCTGCCGCCACCTGACAGACATTGAGCATGCTCAGTAAAACTGCTGCGTCTTTGTTATTCTGCAGATTAGAGACGAACAAGCAACACACACACACACACACACACACACACACACACACACACACACACACACACACACTTCTTTACTTCATCCATCTGTCCTGTGTGTGTGTTTCTCCTGCTGACCCTGCAGCCTGTCAGCTCCACTCCCTCCTCTTTACTTATTTAACTCCCATCATGCATTTCTCTCTCTCTCCCTCTCTGCTAGTAGTAGTCTCTCCGTCACACAGCCAGCGTGTGTGTGTGTGTGTGTGTGTGTGTGTGTGTGTGTGTGTGTGTGTGTGTGTGTGTGTGTGTGTGTGTGTGTGTGTGTGTGAACCTCCAGTCTGTGCATAACATGCCATTCTTCTCAACACATTCATGTTTTGCAGCGACTTGCAGAAAATCTCAGTGTGGCATTTCAACCTTTGTGTGTGTGTGTGTGTGTGTGTTTGTGTGTGTGTGTGTGTGCGTCAGCTTGCACCTCCAGTTATGCAACAGACCTTTTCCTGACACTGCCCTACACACACACACACACACACACAGAGTGTGTTGCTCAGTTGCTCCCCTTCTGAACTCAGCTTTTTACACAAACATACACGCACACTCACACCACACACACGCACACTCACACCACACACACACACACACACACACACACACACACTCACACCGGGGGAGAGAAGAGGAGAGAAATGTGCAGAAGAATGTTGAATGAAAAGTTGTTTTTCTGAATCTCAACCTCTCAATTTTGATTGTCGGTGACTTCCTGTCTCTCAGACCTTCTCGCTGTGTCCTCCATCGCCCCCTACTGTCAACATAGTGTCACTCTATCGATGCTAAGCCACGTTGTAGTGGTGTCAGAATGCTGAGTGAACACCGGTATGCACTCTGCAGTCCACTCAACGTATCCCACAATGCATCGCCAAAATAAGTGTACATCCGATGGTCAGTGGGCGACTGTGGCTCAGGAGGTGGAGCGGGTTGACCAGGGTTGACCAGGGTTGACCAGTGACCCAGAGGTTGGTGGTTCAAATCCTAGTCCGTCCTTGTGTCCTTGGGCAAGACACTTAACCCTGAATTGTTCCCAATGGGGCAAGGCAGCAGCCATCCATTGGTGTGTGTGTGTGTGTGTGTGTGTGTGTGTGTGTGTGTGTGTGTGTGTGTGTGTGTGTGTGTGTGTAACCTTTGGGTTAGCATATAATATACCTAAAAGCAAATACACATGAGAATGGATGTATATATTTAACTATTAATATATTTATGACCACCAGCCGACGGGACCACTCATATGGAGTAGCTACATAGAACTGCCAGTAGAGGGAGCCAGCGGGCGATTTGGGACACGGCCACTGTGACTTCCTGTCCATCTCAATGCGTCCCACATGTTTTGCGATGCGCTCTGAGTCTCCGCCCCTCGTCCCCCCCCCTCGCAGGCCTGAGGAAGGGCCGCTTCTGGATCACGCCGGACCCCTACCACAACGACGACAACATCCAGATCGGCCGGGAGGTGAAGATCAGCTGCCAGGTGGAGGCCACGCCCCCCGAGGAGCTGCAGTTCGGCTGGCTGAAGAACGGGCGCCCGCTGCGCAGCTCCGAGCGCATGGTCATCACGCACACGGACGGCGAGGCGTCGCCCGGCGCCACCAGCCTGGACATCATTGACCTCAAGTTCACCGACTTCGGCACCTACACCTGCGTGGCGTCGCTCAGGAACGGCGGCAGCCCTGAGATCAGCATCGACGTCAACATCTCCTCTACCACAGGTGGGTGGGCGGGCGGGCGGGGCCAGGGGGCTGATGGCGTCACGGGAGAGGGTGGCGGGGGGACATGGCCCTGCAGAAGACCGTGGCCACTGAAGTCAGTGTGTAGTGTACCACCTATTGATTCATCTATCTATCTAATATCTATCTATCTATCTATCTAGTATCTATCTATCTATCTAGTATCCATCTATCTGTCCATCCATCTATCTATCTCAAGCTATGTTGCTCAAGCTGCGTCCCTCTCCCCGTCCGCAGTTCCTCCGGAGCTGACCGTCCCCAGGGGGCGCTCTCACCTGGTGGTGCAGGAGGGCGAGACGGTGGAGCTGCAGTGCCTGGTGTCGGGCAAGCCCAAGCCCATCATCCTGTGGTCGCGGCCGGAGGAGGGGGCCGGCGGCCCGGCTCCGCCCCTGATGCCGGACGGCTCGGCGGAGACGGAGAGCGGCGACGGCCTGCTGAGGATCGGCAACGTGAGCCGCCAGCTGAGCGGCACCTACCGCTGCCAGACCAGCCAGTACAACGGCTTCAATGTCAAGCCCAGGGAGGCCCTGATCCAGCTGGTGGTGCAGTGTGGGTGCACACACACACACACACACACACACACACACACACGCACACACACACACACACACACGCACACACACACACACACACACACACACGCACGCACACGCACACCCAGACACATACATATACACACACACACACACACAGACACGCACACACACACACACACACACACACTCTCTCTGTAGTGTATCTGTGTACATCTATCCAATAGCCACATCAGATAATCAATACTCGGGTCCAATCAGGACGCAGGTGGCACCTGTCACCACCGTCACCTTCAGCAGCCAGCAGGGGGAGACGGTGGTGAGACTCCAGCGGTGAGTCAGTGTCTCATCTGCTCTCAGCTCCTCACACACAGCGCCGCCACCACACACACACACACACACACACACACACGGCTCCTGACTGTGGCACTAAAAGGCCGTCACAGTGGTTCTTCTTCCACTCTGGGAGCTCCGAGGAGGCCACGCCCCACCTGAAGTGGGCCCTGCGAGCTCAACAGGAAGTGAGTGACAGGAAGTGACAGCCGCCATTGGAAACTCTCTCTCTCTCTCTGTGGAGGCTTCACTCGTCCCCCCCCCTTGCTGCACCTCAACCAAGGAAGCCAGGATCCAACATGGCTCCCCTTCACTTCACTTCACTTCAGTGGAGCTGCTGAGGAACTTCCTGCAGCTTCATTCTCTGGCCCCCATAGAGCATGCAGCCACAGTGTCCGTTCCCATCAAGTCTCATCACGTATCAGGACACATCAGCCAATCAGAAGGATGACGTGGCCTCCCGCTGGGAATAGAAAGGGGGTTTTGCTTGCAGTACTCCGAGTGGCCAGTGGGAGAAGTGGCTGCCCCGCCATATGGGCTGTCTGGTATCCAGTTGTCACGATACAGCCATGACCCCAGCAGAGGGCAGCAGAGAGACCAGGTGGCCTCAGGAGAAGAGAGCAACCTCCCAACACACTGATAGGAACACCCGGCCAGGCGGAGCGCCCCCTGTTGGTTGCGAAGATCAGTGCAGAAGAAGGTTTGAGCCTGTAAGTGAGTTCAAGGTTCCTCTGAAAGGAACTTTCACACAGAGCTGCTGCTGCTGCTGCTGCTGCTGCTGCTGCTGCTGTTTCCAGGATTTCACTGACAGTAATCCTGCTGCAGCCTCCCTGGATTAACGAGGACCAGAGTGATGAACCGAGCCCACGCCCCACAATCCCACTGCAGCTAGTGTTGCAGTTGGGACCGCAAGACCAAGACATCAGGACCGAAGAGCGTGGAGACCAAGTGGGGAGGGGTTGGGAGTGGGGGGGGGGGTCAATTTAGAGTTCCCAATTGACCTCACATGCATGTTTTTGGAGTGTGGGAGGAAGCCGGAGAACCCGGAGAGAACCCACGCAGACACAGGGAGAACCCGGGGAGAACCTGGAGAGAACCCGGGGAATGGAACCCTCCACCTTCTTGCTGGGAGGGGCTATGGTGACGTTGTGCCGTGTCGTCCCTGACACCGTCCCTACATTGTGGCGTCCTCCTCTGAATGGACTGTTGACACGAGAACCAGTGGGTCTGATTCTGGGTGATGCTAGCCCAGCTAGCCTAACTAGCTCATTAGCGACGTTCGTTTTCAGCAGACGGGCTCGAGGGAATGGAACCCGCGACCTTCTCGCCGTGAGGTGTCAGCGCCACCGTGTCGCCCAATCACAAGCTTTGAATATGCCACGACTTCAACCTCATCATTTGAAACTTTATAACTGTGAAAGCCCCCCGTGTGTGACGATGTCACGTGGCTGCTTCGCCCTCTCCAGACCCCCCCGTGGTGGAGCCGGCCTACACGGAGGTTCGCCAGGCACTGGGCCGGGCCTTCAGCCTGACCTGCAGCCTGCTGCGGGCCCACCCCGCCCGCCTGCTGCGCTACGAGTGGAAGCTGGGCTCTCGCCTGCTGACGGTGGGGGAGCTGGGCGAGCGGCGCCACGACACCAGCTACCTGGTGAGGGCGCTCAACCGCGAGGGCTACGGCGAGTACACCTGCGACGTCACCAACGAGGCAGGGGCGGGGCGCTGCACCTTCCTGGTCACAGGTGAGTGAATGACAGCCCGCTGCTGCTGCTGTACATACACATATATATATCTATATAGATATAGCTATATAGATATATATATATCTATATAGATATATATATATCTATACTGAAAGAAATCTCCCCCTGGCAACTTTTAATTGCCTCCTCAGTAAGTTGCTTCTGGCTGGTTGACGAGTCTCCATCAGGCTCATCCTGTTGGCGCCGTGTGACTTCCTGTAAGCCCCACATGACTTCCTGTAAGCCCCGCGGCGGCGGCGGCGGCGCTAAGCCTCTTACTGAGCGAGCGGCGGCGCTCTGCAGCTGAGCGGGCGGAGCCAGGAGGGACGGCGAGCTGGCGGACCAGTGACAGCTGCAGATTGAGCTGCAGGATGAGCGGCGGCGGCAGCGGCGTCCAATCGCACGGCAGCTCTTCAAAATAAAGCAGCAACTTCCGGTTCCTCTTGCAGTTCTTAGCCCTCCACCGGTGGGCGCTGCAGTCTTAAACACTCCTCAGCTGCAGGATTACCCTGGGTTCATCGGTCAGTCAAGAGTCAGTGCGTTTACGGAACACGCTGAAAAGACTGCTATCGCCCCCTAGTGTTGGGGAGGAGGACGCGCTCCCCTCAATAATTACATTTTCTCAGCTGCATGTAAACTGGGACAAGGAGAGAAGTGTGTGTGTGTGTGTGTGTGTGTGTCCTCACCAGAGGTGGGAAGTAACCAAATACAAATACTTTGTTGCTGTACTTCAGAACACGTTCTTCTTTTGGACACGAGTACCCGTAGCGGTCCTACAGGCCCAGATGTGAACACTGCTGCCCCCTGTGGTCCCTTTAGGGAAGGCCTACGCTCCAGAGTTCTACTACGACACCCCGGCCGCTCTGTGGCAGAACCGTCCTCGGGTCTTCGGCTTCAAGCTGCAGTGGACCCAGATGGAGCCGGACGCCGTGGACCAGATCCTGGCCTACAGGCTGGGCTTCAGACAGGTCAGAACCCGCTGCTGCTCCCTGCCTTGGGCCCAGAGCCCGGGAGGTCTTCCTCCTCTTCCTCCTCTTCTATCTCCTTATCTTCCTCCTCGTCCTCGTCCCCCTCCTCATCCTCTTCCTCCACTTCCCCCTCATCTTGCTCCTCCTCCTCCTCTTCCTCACCCTCACCTTCCTCCCCCCCACCTCCTCCTTCTCCTCCCTCACCTACCCCTCCTGTTCTCCCCCCCCCATCCTCTTCCTCTTCTTACCCCCTGTCCTCCTCCCTCTCCTCCTCCTCCCCCCCACCTCAGATGGGCCAGACCCGCTGGTGGGAGCAGGAGATCCCAATGGATAGGACCATCCACAAGGGGGAGCTGCTGACCTACAACCTGACGGAGCTGGTCAAGCCCGAGTCCTACCTGGTCCGCCTCACCCCCATCACCCGCTACGGCGAGGGCGACGCCACCGAGCGCGTCATCACCTACAGCGGTAGGTGGGCTGGAGTCACACCCGCTCCCACCGCTCTGCCGAAGAGTGAAGGTGGAATCCCGTAGCTTGAGAATCGGGAATCGCTCGCAGGAAGTGGCAGGCTGGGCGATGCGGCTGGGCTTGGCCACAGACAGGGGGCAGCAGCGAGCTCTCTAACCGTCATCTCCTCTCTCTCTGTCGCTTCACAGCTCCAGTCAACCCCCACCTCAGTGAGTCCCCGCCCACCACACACCGACCAATCAGGAGCTCCGCTGCATTCCAACCCGGCCCCCCCCCCCGTGTGTGTGTGTGTGTGTGTGTGTCCAGGGCAGTTCCAGTGTGGCTTCGAGGACGAGGCCATGTGTCTGTTCTCTCAGGACAAGACGGACCAGTTCGACTGGACCCGCCACAGCGCCGCCACGCGGGACACCAAATACACACCCAACACCGGGCCCAGCACCGACCACCACGGCTCCAAGCAGGGTGCACACACACACACACACACACACACACACACTGCTGTTGCCTGTTCCAATGTATTCAAACCCCTCCCCCCTTTTAGATATTCAGTCTTTGCCAGTCATGTGACCGGTCAACCAATCACGTGACAGACACCCGGTCATGTGACCGGTCATGTGACAGACACCCGGTCGTGTGCTTCCAGGTTTCTACATGTACATTGAGACGTCTCGGCCCCGTAAGGACGGGGACAAGGCCCGCCTCCTGTCGCCCTCCTTTAACGTCAACGCCAACAGCGCCACCTACTGCTTCGCCTTCTACTACCACATGCACGGCAAGCACATAGGTGAGAGCACAGCAAGGTGATCGGCCCACGTATTGATCGGTCCATGTTCTGATTAATAGACGTATTGATCGCAAACACGTATTGATTGGTAGATGTATTGACGGGTGGATGTATTGACGGGTGGATGTATTGACGGGTGGATGTATTGACGGTTGGATGTATTGACGGGTGGATGTATTGACGGGTGGATGTATTGATGGGTGGATGTATTGATGGGTGGATGTATTGACGGGTGGATGTATTGACGGTTGGATGTATTGACGGGTGGATGTATTGACGGTTGGATGTATTGACGGGTGGATGTATTGACGGGTGGATGTATTGACGGTTGGATGTATTGACGGGTGGATGTATTGACGGGTGGATGTGTTGACGGTTGGATGTATTGATGGGTGGATGTATTGATGGGTGGATGTATTGATGGGTGGATGTATTCATGGTTGGATGTATTGACGGGTGGATGTATTGACGGGTGGATGTATTGACGGGTGGATGTATTGATGGTTGGATGTATTGACGGGTGGATGTATTGACGGTTGGATGTATTGATGGGTGGATGTATTGATGGTTGGATGTATTGACGGGTGGATGTATTGATGGTTGGATGTATTGACGGGTGGATGTATTGACGGTTGGATGTATTGACGGGTGGATGTATTGATGGTTGGATGTATTGACGGGTGGATGTATTGATGGTTGGATGTATTGACGGGTGGATGTATTGACGGGTGGATGTGTTGACGGGTGGATGTATTGACGGGTGGATGTATTGACGGGTGGATGTATTGACGGGTGGATGTATTGACGGGTGGATGTGTTGACGGTTGGATGTATTGATGGGTGGATGTATTGATGGGTGGATGTATTCATGGTTGGATGTATTGACGGGTGGATGTATTGATGGGTGGATGTATTCATGGTTGGATGTATTGATGGGTGGATGTATTGATGGGTGGATGTATTGACAGTTGGATGTGTTGATGGGTGGATGTATTGACGGGTGGATGTATTGATGGGTGGATGTATTCATGGTTGGATGTATTGACGGGTGGATGTATTGACGGTTGGATGTATTGATGGGTGGATGTATTGATGGTTGGATGTATTGACGGGTGGATGTATTGACGGTTGGATGTATTGACGGTTGGATGTATTGATGGGTGGATGTATTGATGGGTGGATGTATTGACGGGTGGATGTATTGACGGGTGGATGTATTGACGGGTGGATGTATTGACGGTTGGATGTATTGACGGGTGGATGTATTGATGGGTGGATGTATTGATGGGTGGATGTATTGACGGGTGGATGTATTGACGGGTGGATGTATTGACGGGTGGATGTATTGACGGTTGGATGTATTGACGGGTGGATGTATTGACGGTTGGATGTATTGATGGGTGGATGTATTGACGGTTGGATGTATTGATGGGTGGATGTATTGATGGGTGGATGTATTGATGGGTGGATGTATTGACGGGCCGTTGTGTTGGTCATGCAGGAGCGCTGAACGTGATCCTGCGTCAGAAGGGTGCGGCGGTGAGCGAGGCCTCAGTCTGGAGTCTGATCGGTAACCAAGGTGACCGCTGGCGCCAGGCCAAGGTCAACATCCACCCCAGCACCACCTTCCAGGTACAGGCCACGCCCACCGGCCAATGACATCAGCCCGTCAAACGCCAGCTGACCCCGCCTGACCTCTCTCTCTCTCTCTCTCTCTCTCTTTTCTCAGATGGTGATAGAGGGCGTGCGAGGGCCCGGCATCGAAGGGGACGTGGCCATCGATGATGTCGCCATTGAGGAGGGCGAGTGCAAAGACCCTCCTCCCAACAGTGAGTGGTCGGGTTGTTGCCGTTGCTGTTCTCTCCTCAGGGGGGCGCCGCCATGTCCCTCCACACCGTCGTAACCTCGCTCTCCTCCCTCCCGCAGATCTGAGGTCGCTGGCCCCTCCCCCTGCGCCGCATATACGCCAGCTGTGCGTCACCCTGAGCCTGGCACTGATTGGTTGGCAGAGGTGACCCACCCCACTAACCACCTCCCCCCGTCTCACCCTCCTCCTGCACTCCAGCGCCAGACCTGACCCTCCCCTCTACCAAAGAAAGGGTACGAACTACTTCCTGTCAAGGCAAAGGTCAAAAGGTCAAACATCAACGAGTCCCGACTGGGCCTCTCCGCCCACCGGCCAGCGGAGCTTCGGGAGGAGCCCCTGACCTCAGCAGAAAGTCCCAGCGCCTGTGCTGCGCTGGCGGAGTGACGCTGTGCCTCGGCCTGGCGGGGGCGCCGTTCGCTCAGCCACGCGTCTGTGTTGGACCTCCAAGTGAAAGCTCTCAGTTTGTTCACAGGGTCACTTGTGACAAAAGTGACCAACAGCGCCAGAGCGGCAGAAGGTGTCGGGTGACAAGTTAGCAGCTTGAGGTGCTGCCCCCTAGAGGTGCGGAGGGAGCAGAATCACAGCCAGATGTTCCTCCCGCCTTCAGCCCCGCCTTCAGTCCCTCCTTCAGCCCCGCCTTCAGCCCCTCTTTCAGCCCCGCCTTCAGCCCCGCCTTCAGTCCCTCCTTCAGCCCCGCCTTCAGCCCCTCCTTCAGTCCCTCTTTCAGTTCCGCCTTCAGCCCCTCCTTTAGTCCCTCCTTCAGCCCCGCCTTCAGCCCCGCCTTCAGCCCCACCTTCAGCCCCTCCTTCTTTCCCTCCTTTAGTCCCGCCTTCTTTCCCTCCTTTAGTCCCGCCTTCAGCCCCACCTTCAGCCCCTCCTTCTTTCCCTCCTTTAGTCCCTCCTTCAGTCCCTCTTTCAGCCCCTCCTTCAGTCCCTCCTTCAGCCCCGCCTTCAGTCCCTCCTTCAGCCCCGCCTTCAGTCCCTCTTTCAGCCCCTCCTTCAGCCCCTCCTTCAGTCCCTCCTTCAGCCCCGCCTTCAGTCCCTCCTTTAGTCCCTCCTTCAGCCCCGCCTTCAGCCTTCAGCCCCTCCTTCCCACCTGTTGCTTTCCGTCCATCCAAAGTTTGGACGCAGTCTTTGCTCCGACTCTGTTCCGACCAAGCACAGAGCCCCTCCTCCTCCTCCTCCTCCTCCTCCTCCTGGCCCCCCTCCCTCCATCAGCAATCCAACCAATGAGGTGTCTTGTCGGGGTGGGGACTTTCTATAACCGGGGGTGGGGGTGGGGTGGGGGGGGCAGCCTGACGGACCATCTGAAGAAGGAAAAACCAAACTGATCCTGAGTGGCCGTCGGTTGCGCCTGCTGCGTTCAGCCTCGACATCAAGTGCCTTCACGCTCTCAGAGGAAGGGGGCGGCGACGTTCTCAACCACGCAGACACAAAGTCTGCAGATGACGGAGTATTAGGAAGTCAAGTGTGAGAAAAAACAAAGTCATAATATTAAAAGATTAAAGTCTCAACGTCGTAAGACTTCAGGCCGAGTTCGGCAGACGAGCCGCGACCGATGAATCAGTTTTAATATCGAGGTTAAAACATAGACATTTATTTTCATTGTCATTGTCGCGTGTTCGTACGACTTGAATCCCTCTGAGATATTGTTTTCTTTTTTTTCCTCCTAATTTCATTGATCTATTTTTTTTCCTAACTCTCCGCTGCAAGGAGCAAAAGTGGGCGGGTCCATTTTTCCCAAGTCTGTGTGACACCACCAGGAAGAGGAAGCCATGCTGATTGGATGGCATTCGTGCAATCAATGTTCCGAGGACACGCCGAAGTCATTTCACAATAAAAGACTTCCTGTTGGACGAGCTCAAAGCCAGTAGGGTTTCTCAGAACTATTTAGCATTTCAAAAAAAAAAAAAAAAAAAAGAGTTTTTGTTTCGGAGGATGTCAAAGGGAAAACAAACTTCTGGAAGATAAAAGGAGTCGGTGTGCGTTTAAATCATTTCTTGCTCCGATTAAAACTAAAAATACAGTTCAGCTTTCTTTTGTCACTTTGTTATTTTTTTTTTTATGCTTTAAAGCTGAAAATATCCAGTTTGTGTTTTGATGAGAATTCAACCGAAAAAAAAAAACTAAAATTTGTGATGATTCAAAGCACAAAGAAGGAGTTGCCATGTGGTCCGGATGGTTGATCTTCAAGACAACACACGTTTTCATATCATTTACATGTTTATTAAAAAGTCCGTCTGTCTGCTTGTCTGTCTGTCTGTCTGTCTGTCTGTCTGTCTGTCCGTCTGTCCGCCTGTCTGTCTGCAAAAACGTCTTCCATGAGACAAGTGTAACAGCGTTCAGCAGCGCCCCCATCTGGAAACTCCTCTCCTGTCTTTGCCGTTTTCTTTTTCTCCTCCTCTTGGTCACGTGATTCCTCCCAGAGAGTTTCTCCTGCTGCAGTTTTTGTCAGATTTTCTCAGAAACCCACCGGAAGAGCGCCGCCTCCTCCACCTCCTCCTGCTCCTCCTGCTCCTCCTCCTTTCCTCAGCGTCACTGCAGATTATTTTGATTCCGCCCCTCAACTCGGTCCGGGATTATCGTCCCGCAGTGACGTCACGTTGCTCCAGACAGGAGAGACAATCCCGGCTCAAATTCTGGCTGTCGGAGCAGAATTACGTCGCCTCCACTCAACCCTCTGCTTTTTGTGACGTTTGCAGCACTTCTAGCGTGACGTCACAGTGCTGCAGCAGAGAAAAAAAAAACAAACGCCCCCGTTTTTTTCTCTACCGGAGTGGGGGCGAGGGGGCGTATTATAATGATTTAGGGAAGCCACCGTCGCCACCCAGTGGCCATGTGAAGATATGACTATTTTTTATAACCGGTAATTCTCTGCAATAGGCTCAGTCAGACCAGAGAAACTGACCGCAGCATTACTATTATGATATTATTGTTATTAATATTATTACATTAATAAATACACTTAAGATGGTACTCTGTGTTTGCCTCTTATTGTGCTGCACACGCGCGTGCTCGCACACGCATATATTGTACGTACGTACATACATACATACATACATACATACATATATCCCCCCCCCCTGGTGATATGGATGGAAAGATAATGTGTGGCCACGCATTATTATATTGTACGGAAGTTCATTGCATTGACTGGACCAAAACAAAGTGCAATGCGCTTCCGGAATATCGTGCCCACGAGATATTTATTGTTGTGGCCGAGAGATAATGACCGTTGTAATTCTCACCCTAGCCTACTCTTGAACATAACAACTATCCTGCTGGCGGCACAAATTAACGATATCGTGGCCACGAGATAGTAACGCGTGGGCACGCATTCACCATCGCGTGCCCCCCCCCCTCCTCCCGCGTTACTATCTCGTGGGAACGATATAGTGTTGGCACGATATTGTAGTGCGTGGCCACACTATTTTTTCCCATCCAGAGGGGCGGGGTAGTTTCCACTAGATGTAGAGTCATTGATTTCTTGCTATGCTTTTATCATAATTGTCCATCTTTTGCACTGTAGCGCTGCAGTAATTATGCACACGTGGGATTAATAAAGACTTTCTATTCTATATTATATTCTATATACACACACACACACACACACACACACACACACACACACACACACGTATGTACGTCTGCACAATTACCAAAAGTCTTTCAAGTCGTGTGCGCACGCTCAGTTGGAGTGACGTCAGGAGAGCTCTGTTCCTATTGGCTGTCTGCGCTAAAGTGGGAGCCCCACTGGGTCGGTCGGTCAGCTGCTGCTCGCCCCGCCGGAACCAGGGCGTCTCAACTTCTCCGACAAACGCTGACTGCTGGAAAAAAAACAAAAAAAGAAAACAGCGTTTCCCGTCGTTCACACCGCTGACGCATTTTAATGACGTAAGTAAAGGCGCTTGACACCACGGCTTGTTCCGCCGCGGCAGCGTTGAGCAACATGCTAGAGCTTCTGTGCTAACGTCGCTAGCGTCACCCAAGCCCGAGGAGTTGGGCTGTTGGGACGCTAATTGCTAGTCACTTAGCTTAGCTCGCGGACTTCGCCGCGCCCTTTTGTTATTCGGTGGTGGTGGTTGGGGGGGTACTTCCGGCGCCGTGACAGCACAGCTGGGGCGTGCTGGAGGCTGCAGTCCCACTCCGGGAGGCAGCCGAGCCCCGCCTGCTGCTGCTGGTTCCTGCTGGTTCCTGGTTGCTCCTGGTTGTTGACAGCGAGTCCCTCCTCTTGACGACTTGCAGGGATTTGAGCGGATGAGCTCGTGAGCTCCGCAGAAGGCGAGTAGCTGCTAAGCGCGTCATCGGCAGGACGCCATGGGGAACAGCGCCCTCAAGTCCCACCTGGAGACCTCCCAGAAGACCGGCGTGTTCCAGCTGACCGGCAAGGGACTGCAGGAGGTGAGCGCGTGCTCGTCGATGGCAACCGGCACACACAGTCTGTGGCGGGGTGTCGATGTCGAACATGTAAAGCCTGGACAAAGTCTCGCGCCAACGTTGATATTTATTGAGAATAAATAAATAAATCCTCCAGATAGAACAGAGAACCTTTTTCAATGGACCCCAAACCAGTTGTTGTTTCAAACTAAATATAGGACAAGCAGAGAGAGTGATGCTATACAATAAATGACTTCATATTGTACATATGCAAATGTAAAAACAGAACAAAAATCAAAATAATTAAAATGTAAATAAATATTGTGGCGACATGGGTTCTCTCCGGGTCTGCTGGGTTCTCTCCGGGTTCTCCCTGCGTCTGCTGGGTTCTCTCTGGGTTCTAGGGTCAATTGAACATTCTAAATGGTGTGATGACCTGGCCACTGGTCCAGGGTGTCACCCTGCCTTCACCCTGAGACAGCTGGGAGGCTCCAGCAGAACCCCCAGGACCCTGAGCTCAGGAAGAAGCGGCTATGGAAGATGAATGAATGAATGAATGGATAGAACTTGTATGGCTCTTTTTTGCAGCCTTCTGATTTGATTTTTTTTTTTTTTTTTTAGTAGTGCATGTGCTGTATGATAGCGCAGGGCCGGCTCCAGTAGTGGGTTTGGTATTGTCTCTCGTGTCTCCATGTTTCCTGAATGATTGGTTGTTATAAATCAATCTACTGAGAGTTCCCTTCTTATGCCCCCCCCCCCTCCCCCACTGTGTTTCAGTTCCCTGAGGAGCTCCAACGGCTCACCGCCAACCTGCGCACCGTCGACCTGTCCGGCAACAAGATCGAGACGCTTCCTGCTGCCATTGGCAACTTCCTGCAGCTCAAGAGCCTCACGCTCAACTGCAACCGGCTCAGTGAGTCTCCTCCCGGGTCACATCAAAGGCCGGGGACATCACCGAGGGCACGAGGTCTGAGTTGTGTGTGTGTGTGCTTTGCAGCCAGTCTCCCCGCCGAGTTGGGCCGGCTAAAGAAGCTGGAGACTCTGAGCCTGAACGGGAACCAGCTCCAGCAGCTCCCTGCGGCCGTGGGCCAACTCAAGGCCCTCAGGACCCTCAGCCTGTCGGGGAACCACCTGACCGAGTTCCCCCCGGGACTGGGAACCCTGAGGCAGCTGGACCTGCTGGACCTGTCGCGCAACAAGATCCAGAGCGTTCCCCCGGCGGTGTCGGAGCTGCAGGCCATTGAGATCAACCTCAACCAGAACCAGGTGGGTGGCGCTGCCGGTGCTGGTGGACCTTCACCACTTGTAACCATGGCGGCCGAGAGCTGCAGACACGCTCGCAGAAAGAGAAACCCTGCAAATTCACACAACAAAACGGAAGAAGAGGGGCACCGGGCCACTAGGGGGCAGCGGGGCCACTACTAGGGGGCAGCGGGGCCACTACTAGGGGGCAGCGGGCCACTAGGGGGCAGCGGGCCACTAGGGGGCAGCGGGGCCACTACTAGGGGGCACCAGGCCACTAGGGGGCACCGGGCCACTAGGGGGCACCGGGCCACTAGGGGGCAGCGGGCCACTAGGGGGCACCGGGGCCACTACTAGGGGGCACCGGGCCACTAGGGGGCAGCGGGCCACTAGGGGGCAGCGGGGCCACTACTAGGGGGCAGCGGGCCACTACTAGGGGGCAGCGGGGCCACTAGGGGGCAGCGGGGCCACTACTAGGGGGCAGCGGGCCACTAGGGGGCAGCGGGCCACTACTAGGGGGCACCAGGGCACTAGGGGGCAGCGGGCCACTACTAGGGGGCACCAGGCCACTAGGGGGCACCGGGCCACTAGGCGGCAGCGGGCCACTAGGGGGCACCGGGCCACTAGGGGGCAGCGGGCCACTAGGCGGCAGCGGGCCACTAGGGGGCAGCGGGCCACTACTAGGGGGCAGCGGGCCACTAGGGGGCACCAGGCCACTAGGGGGCAGCGGGCCACTACTAGGGGGCAGCGGGCCACTAGGGGGCACCAGGCCACTAGGGGGCACCAGGCCACTAGGGGGCAGCGGGCCACTACTAGGGGGCAGCGGGCCACTAGGGGGCAGCAGCCCTGGTGAGATGACGAGGTGTCGACTGGCTGCTGCTGCTGCTGCTAACTACTGCTGACCCGCTGCTGACCCGCTGCTGACCCGCTGCAGATCTCCATCCTGGTGGCTGAGGTGGCGGCGTGTCCCCGGCTGAAGGTGCTGCGGTTGGAGGAGAACTGCCTGGAACTGACCTCCATCCCTCCGGCCATCCTGAGGGACTCCCAGGTGTCGCTCTTCTCTGTGGAGGGAAACCTGTTTGAGGTCAAGAAGCTCCGGGACCTGGAGGGCTACGAGAAGGTGAGGCTCCGCCCACACCCCCCAGCAGCCAATCAGGGCTCCCCCTCGCTGGTGCTGGTCCTGATCCTAACCGTGTCCCCCGGTGTTGTGTCCTCCTCAGTACATGGAACGTTTCACCGCCACCAAGAAGAAGTTTGCCTGAGAGGACAAGTCCGGTTGCAAGGGGGGGGGGATCAGCGATGAGCCAACCCCCCTCCTCCCCCCAACCCAACCCAACCCAACCCACCTGTTCTGCACTAGACACAAGGTCGTGTGAGACCCCCCCCCCCCCGGACCTGCTGCTTGCTTCCACTCCAGTCGGACTCCGAGCTCGCCCAGGACAATACCAGAACTTGCTTTAACACCACAGAAGAAGAAAGTCTCTCGCTAACATCCAGGCCTGGCTCCTCCCCCTGGCAGGACAGGTGTTGCATCAGCTGTCTCGTGTTTGGGTCGTCCAGAACTTCCCGTCGCTGAGGTTTCCCCCTGGTACAAAGTGATTGAAGCTCAGCTTGAGCAGAGTCCTGTGGAGTTTAGACTTTTCTTCTTTCTTTTTTTTTAACAAATCCTGACATTTGAATAAATCTATATCGATAAATAGCTTTGTGGAGGGGAAAAATGGTTGTAAAATAAATCTTGTGGAAATGAGTTTCCTGTCAGATGAATCAGAGGAGCTCAGTAAAGGAAGAGGAGGAGGAGGTGGAGGTGGAGGAGGAAGAAGAGGAAGAATGACCTGTTGTTATTTGTCTCATTGATCACCGCCACCGCTCTGTTGTGATGGGATAGGCTGGAATGTTTGGGCCCTTGACCTCATTTCCTGTTGTCGAGCTTAGGGACTTCCTGTCTGATGACCTTTTGTTTTTTTATTATTATTTCTCAGCCCTGCGGCCACTTCTGAAGTCTTGGCGCTCCGCTGCGTGTTTGTGTCCTCCACAGCAGGAAGTGACGTCAGCTCCCACCTGCAAGCACGGCCTGCGTTGACGCTTCTGCAGCGCCCCTAGGGAACAGTTGCTACAGTTATTGTAACCAGCAGGCGGCGCCCCTGCACTGCACTGCGCTGAGGGGCCTCTGCATCACCTGCCGCTGCGCCTCTTTCACCGCCAGGGGGCGGTGTGCCCTACATTCCAGGAGGAAGCAGCCAAGGCACCTTCCTATCCGTGGAAAAGCTGAGCGGAATGCACTTCCGGTTATGTGTTGGATTTTTTTTTTTTTTTTTAAACGAAAAGGCACGGCTTCTGGGGCGTCAATTAACGAGCTTTAACTTTATTGTTGGAATGTAAACTTTGATGATTGTTTTTTAATCAAAAATAAAAGTGTAACACGCTCGACGAGGTGCAAAAGTCACCGGCGTTTCTGGTGTGTGAGAATCTCGATGCTCCAGACGGCCGGAGCACCAGGACACAATAAACACCCGTTCATAAATGCATAAATAGTTCATTTTATATACACATTGCCACTATTATTGTTGATATTTTGTTTTTGCATTTCATTGTTTGCAACTAATATATTATGTTATATTATACTGTATATAATAGTGTATAATATAGAAGTGCATAACCCTTCAAACACTCTTATACGAAATCTTTTTCACTTGTGATTTTGCATTTTTGTTTATTTGTAAAGATTTATATTTCACGACCACGTGCCACTTTTTTTTTTAATCTCTTTTTCAACCCTTTCTTTATTCTTCTTAATGCACAATCACGGCGTGGCCTGTTCCAAACGCGATACGTGACAAATACTGTACTCATCAGATGTTCTGAATCTTCGACGGTCAACGCCTCGCTGGGCCGTGACGAGGGCCATTTATTTTGAAGGCGCTTGCCTCTCCGTTTCCGGTGTGCTTGGTGGCGGTGCAGCACGCCGACTTGACGCCACCGCCCCGGAGTGAAGTGTTGGGTGGTGTTGTGTCGGTCGGGACGTGGGCTTTGTGTGCTTGTCGTCCGCGCAGCCGCAGCGGAGGTTGGATTAAAACACACACACACAAAAAGTTGTTTTTCATTCGACTTTTTCTCCCCCCCCCCCCGTCGCTTCCCGCCTCGGCTGCCCTGCAGCGAGCGAGCACCCCGGCTGTGGAATGTGTGCCGAGTGAAGCCGAGCGGAGCCGAGCGGTGCCGAGCGGCCGGAGATGAAGCTGTTGGTGTGGATTCTTCTGCTGCTGAGTTTCGACGGAACCTGCGCTGACAGTGAGTGAAATTACAACACACACACACACACACACACACACACACACACACACACACACACACAGTGACGCTGTGGGTCACGTGTTCTGTTCTGCGAATTCGAGCAAAACTCGGATGAAAACTTGAAAACAAATCACGTGGTCTGGTCGAGCTGAAGTGCTTGCCCGTTCGGGTTTTGGCTGTCACACGCGCGCACACAATTACACACCTGTTGACGTCATCAAGGAGACGACAGGTGTGTGGGAGGAGGAGGAGGTTCGGTTCGGTTCGGTTCGGTTCGTTTCGGATCCGCCTGGTCCGCGAGGAGAACCAAGGCTGCTGTACGCGCGCACACACACACACACACACACACACACACACACACACACACACACTTGAGTTGGAGGAACCACACAAACCAACCCGGTTCTGGAGAAAGTGATTTATTGATTCAGTCAGCGGTGACGTCACTGCAGCGCGTTGCTGATGCCGGGGATTTGACGTGAGACGCGTGCCGGGAAGAGGTGACGTGTGTTGTGGTTGGCTCCCCTCGCCCCCCCCCCCCCCCCCCCCGTGACGTTTTTTGTTTTTTGTTTTTTTTTTGCTGTTTTTTCCCAGCATGCCTCAGTTCTGCCAGCGCTCTGCAACCATTGGTCTGTCTGTCTGTCTGCCCCCCCCCCCACAGGCGTGCTGTTCACCAAGCACCCGGCCAATCAGACGGTGTCCCAGGGCAACGGGGTCCGGCTGGGCTGTGCCGTGCAGGGTGTGGTGGAGCCCGACGTGGTGTGGAGGAAGGATGGAGAGCAGCTGTACGGCACCGACCAGATGTTCATCACCCTGGGAGAGCAGCACTGGGAGACCTTCCACAGGTGGGCCGGGCCCTCAGCAGAACACACACACACACACACACACAGTCACTCACACACACACACACACTCACACACAGTCACTCACACACACACACACAGACACACACACACACACACACACTCACTACATGCATTATTGGCCCAGTGCGACCCGGACGGCTGCAGAGCATCAACACAGTGAACGGACTCTGCAGGTACGTTCAGGGTTTCCTGTCAGTAAAGAAACGCTGATGGCCGAGGGACAGCAGGGGTCCCAGGCGGCCCGGGTCAAAGTGTTTCCTGCGTGCTGACTTCATATTGAAGAGCGGTGCTGACAGTACGCCAGTGTGGTACCCCGCTCCAGTGGTTTTGTTACCGTGTGAGCAAAGAGGTTAACCGGGAACTAACACACGCTGAAAAGACTCACACCGCCCCCTAGTGTTGGGGAGGAGGACGCGTTCACGTCAATAAGTACATTTTACACTCAGCTGCATGTAAACTGGGCCGAGGAGAGAAGTCCGATTGGACCACACCTGCTGTTTGGACTCCAAACAGCCAGCTGACTGACTGTAAACACAGCCACAGGTCATGTGACCTGAAGGTCCGACTGCAGCAAGAATGAGCAAAGAAGTCCAGCTGATGTTCTGGTCCCTGGTCTGAGGTTCTGGTTCCTGGTCTGAGGTTCTGGTCTATGTTCTCAGTGTGAAGTCGGTCCAGCAGCAGGATGCGGGTCAGTACTGGTGTGAGGTGGAGCTCCACGGCCGGATATTCTCCTCCAACCGGGCCTGGATCACAGTGGAAGGTAACGGAACAGTCCTGGCTCCTGGCTCGGCTACCTGCCCCCCCCCCCCCCCTGCAGTGTTTTCCCCATCATGTCTGTCTGTCTGTCTGTGTCCCCCCCCCACCCCCCCCCTCTCTCCATCTCTCTCTCCCTCTCTCTTTCCCTTCCAATATCTTCCTCCCTCGCTCTCTCACTCTCGCTCTCCCTCTGGTTCTCACTCCCCCACCCCCCCACCCCCCCGTCCCTCCCAGGTGTCCCTCACTTCGTCCAGGAGCCTCAGGATGTCTCCACCCTCCCCGACGTCCCCTTCAACCTCAGCTGCTCGGCCGTCGGCCCCCCTGACCCGGTGCAGGTGCTGTGGTGGGTGGGCGGAGTCCGGGAGGGGGCGGGGCCCAGGGCGTCGCCCTCCATCCTCCATATCCCAGGTCAGCAAGGGTGTGTGTGTGTGTGTGTGTGTGTGTGTGTGTGTGTGTGTGTGTGTGTGCTATTGATCACTGATGGATCTCTGGGTGCTGCTGATCAGTTATTGGTTGTTAAGTGAGTGGTTGATCACTGGTTGATTGGTCAGGTGTGTGTGTGTGTGTGTGTGTGTGTGTGACCCCCCCCCCCCCTACTCCCTCCACCAGGTGTGAACAGCAGTGTGAAGTTCTACTGTGAAGCCCAGAACGCCAGAGGCATCTCTGTTTCCAGGACGGCCACGGTTCACATTAAAGGTCCGCTGTCGTTAGCGAGTCGGTGTTTCTAGCGCTCCGCTAGCTCTCCGCTAGCGCTCCACCGATGCTAACATTTTGTGTTCCTCAGTGCTTCCTGCGCCCCCCGGTGGCCTCGAGGTGCTCAGCATGGTGGACGGCAACGTCACGTTGTCGTGGCAACCGGGCTTTGACGGCCACTCGGCGCTGTTGCACTGCGTCCTGCAGGTGGGAGTGACACACACACACACCTGCATCTGTACACACACACACGCACACACACACACACACACACACACACACACACACACACCTGCATCTGTACACACACACACACGCACACACACACACACACACCTGCATATGCACAACCAGTGTTTGTCGTCCTAAAAAAAAATCCAATTTGTGCACCACCAACCCCCCCCTCCCACCCACCTCAACCCCCCCCCTCCCCCTCCCTGCCAGCTGTCACGCCGCGCCGCCCGCAGGTGGGAGCTCCCCCAGCAGGAGGCGCCGGTGCCTCCTCACCTGCAGGTGGTGTCGGGCCTGAGGAGCCACTGCAACTACAGCGCGCGGGTGTCGTGTGTCAACGAGGTGGGGGCGTCGCCCTTCTCGCCCTGGCTACACTTCCAGACGCCCGAGTCAGGTGACCCAGCGGCTGGCTGGCTGATGGCTCCGCCCACATACTTCTTATATATAAAAAGAGAACAAAAACACACAGCTAAGAATAAGAAAAACACAGGAGGTTTGTGATGTGAACGGAGGCTCCGCTTCCTGTTTGTTCCCTCCCCCTCGGTGTGTGTGTGTGTGTGTGTGTGTGCATTAGTGTGTGTGTGTGTGTGTGTGTGTGTGTGTGTGTGTGTGTGTGTGCGTGCTCCAGCTGGAGGTCCTCCAGTAGATTCCAGTCCTCTCCTCCGTACAATCAGCTTTTGTCTGTGGCCTCAATCCATGTTGAAAGGCCCTGCGCTGCTCAGCAGCTCCCCCCGCAGGCTGCAGCGAGCAGCGCGGGGCCTCCGCTAACTAATGGCTTCTCCCACAGTGCCCGCAGCGGCGCCCGCCAACCTGAGCTTCCGGCTGTCGGAGCAGCAGCTGTGGCTGCACTGGGAGAAGCTGGAGCAGCAGCAGCTGCAGGGGAACCTCCTGGCCTACAGGGTGCAGTGGAGCCTGGGAGGAGAAGCACAGGTGAGGCTCCGGGGTCAGGTGACCAACCCGAGTCGTGCCGGCGGGAAATGGCGCGGAAGCACCGACTCTCTCTCTCTCTAGCGGCACTTATGACACACGGGCCGGGCAGGGACACTCAGCGGGCCGGATGTGGCCCGCGAGCCGTACTTTGCCCAGGTCTGCTTTGAGTGATGCTGGCTAGGGGCGGAGCCTGGGAGCACACAGCAGCAAGTCACGAGGGGGCATTGTGACTGTGTGTGTGTGTGTGTGTGTGTGTGTGTGTGTGTGTGTGTGTGTCCAGGAGCCGCTGCTCTTCAAGGAGAACTCCGCTCGGCTGTCTGGTGCCGCCCGCTTCTTCAACGCCTCCTTCCAGGTGGCGGCCTGCACGGCGGTGGGCTGCGGCCCCTGGAGCCCCCCGGTGCTGGTGCTGCCCACCGCAGGTAGGTTCAGCGCCCCCCCACTCCCCTCCCCCAGGGGCTGGGCTCAGGGCTGTGGACTCACCAGGTGTTCTTGTGGTTCTGTGTGTCGTGGGTCCCAGCCCCGGTGCAGGCCCAGCGGAGCCACCTGTGGGTCGGGGTCCTGCTAGGCCTCCTCCTGGCCACCGTGGTGGCGCTGGCGCTCTCCTTCCTCGCTCGGCGCCGTGGCAAAGAGACGCATTTCGGGTACGCAGTCCGCCTATCGGCTCGACCGCCTGCCGACAGGAAGTCTGACCTCTGTCTGTCTGCCTGCAGTTCTGCCTTCAAGCCACCAGGTGGCGACGCCCTGGTCTCCTTCACGGCGGCCCGGTCCTTCAACAGGAGCGGCAGCGAGCGGCCCGACACCACACGTGAGTTGAGACGGGAGGGCAACTACACCCCCACCCCCCCCACCCCTCTCCTCATGCTCCTCCTCCCTGTCTCTTCACCCGCTGGCCCTCGGTGATGTCAGCAGGGGGCGTTGCGTGCGGGACAAACACCGCCGCCGGCTGCTGTTTGAACACTAAACACGCTGTGGCCACGAGCTACGCTGGCATGTTGCTAGCAAAACATGCCAGCCTGCATGATGCTGGCAGGACGGGGGAGGTGCATTGTGGGTAAAACAGGCAGCAGACGCACAATGTGCTTCATGTCTGCAGGTAGTAAAAGTGTGTGTGTGTGTGTGTGTGTGTGTGTGTGTGTGTGTGTGTGTGTGTGTGTGTGTGTGTGTGTGTGTGTGTCTCCCTCCAGTGGACTCTCTTGGTATAAACGATGAGCTGAAGAACAAACTGCAGGACGTCCTGATCCCAGAGAGGCAGCTGACTCTGGGACACATGCTGGGGAAAGGTAGCGCACACACACACACACACACACACACACACACACACACACACACTGTCTCCCAGCACTGTGTATCCGCTACTGCAGTATCATCACTGATATTTTCACGGACCGGCGTGAGAACGGTGGTATTGTCTAGATATGATAATAAATGTGTGTGTGTGTGTGTGTGTGTGTGTGTGTGTGTGTGTGTGTGTGTGTGTGTGTGTGTGTGTGTGTGTGTGTGTGTGTGCAGGTGAGTTTGGCTCGGTGCGAGAGGCCCTGCTGAAAGCGGACGACTCGTCTGTCCAGCAGGTGGCAGTCAAAGTGCTGAAATGTGAGTGACCTTTCTCCTCCTCCTGCTCCTCCTCCTGCTCCTCCTCCTCCTATGGTTTCTGTCAGTTGTCATGCAGCTGTAGTTGGTAATAGGGTGCGTGCGTGTGTGTGCACGCAGCTGACATCACTTCCTGTGCGGACATCGAGCAGTGTCTGAAGGAGGCGGCCTACATGAAGGACTTCCACCATCCCAACGTCATCCAGCTCATCGGTAACGCCCACTCCCACTCCCACACCAATAACTGCCTCACCCGCCGGCCAGGTGGGTGGCGCCACCTGACCGGTGATTGAGCCTGTATCCCATCCAATAGGAGTGAGCCTGCAGCGGCGGGCGGGGCAGCGGCTGCCCGTCCCCATGGTGGTGCTGCCCTTCATGAAGCACGGAGACCTGCACACCTTCCTGCTGCTGTCCAGGCTGGGAGAGCAGCCCTTCGTGAGTCAGGGCGGTGGCCCCGCCTCCTTACTCACACGTGTGTTACCCATACAATGTAAAAAATAGAATTATAATATCATCATTTTATGTATATAATTAGGACTAGCTTTCAAAATAATTTAAAGTTCAGCTCAGGGAGGACACCAATAGCATTGAAATCACACACAGTATATGTATACATGTATGTGTGTGTGTGTGTGTACATATATATATATATATATATATATATATATATATATATATATATATATATATACATGTATATACATATATATATACACATATATATATATATGTATGCACTGATTGGCAGCTGCGGTCCCATGTCCAAATATATGAAGTAACCTGGGTTGCAGTCGCTCTCTAACAAGCCCCCCCCCCCCCCCCTCCCAGGACCTGCCCCTGCAGACGCTGTTGCAGTTCATGCTGGACGTGTCCCGGGGCATGGACTACCTGAGCAGCAGGAGCATTATCCACCGAGACCTGGCCGCTCGCAATTGCATGTCAGTTGGCCAATCGGCTGTCGGGAAACACGCCCACAGGATGCCCCCCCAACCCCCCCCCCCCCGGCACGCACCGCTGACCGTGTGTGTCCGTGTGTCCCAGGCTGGATGAGAACATGACGGTGTGTGTGGCAGACTTTGGTCTCTCCAAGAAGATCTACAGCGGAGACTACTACCGCCAGGGCTCCGTGTCCAAGCTGCCCGTCAAGTGGATCGCCCTGGAGAGCCTGGCCGATAACGTGTACACCACGCAGAGCGATGTGGTACACACACACACACACACACACACACACACACACACACACACGCTGGTTTGGAAGTTGTAGTTATAGTCCTTAGAAATGTTTCATGGTTGCTGATCTGTGTGTGTGTGTGTGTGTGTGCGGGCCAGTGGGCCTTTGGCGTGACCATGTGGGAGATCATGACCCGGGGTCAGACTCCGTACCCTGGCGTGGAGAACTCTGAGATCTACGAGTATCTGATCAAAGGAGAACGACTGAAGAAACCTGCAGACTGCAGAGACGACATGTGAGCAAACACCCCAACACACACTGTAATACACACTGTAACACACACAATGTAACACACTGTAACACACACACTGTAATACACACTGTAACACACACACTCTAATACACTGTAACACTCTTTAACACACTGTAACACACTGTAACACACACTCTAATACACTGTAACACACTGTAACACACATACTGTAACATACTGTGACACACACACTGTAATACACACTGTAACACACTGTAATACACACTGTAACACACACACTGTAACACACACACTGTAACATACTGTGACACACACGCACACACTCTTGAACACACCATTACAAAGTATGGGTGTGCGTTACAGTGCACCGTAACAAACACACACACACTGTAACACACTGTAACACACTGTGACAAACACTCTCAGTGGCCTCCCTGTGGTGACTGCTTCTTCTTCTTCTTCTTCGGTGGTGTCTTAGCTACGAGGTGATGCACAGCTGCTGGAGCCCCGTCCCCAAGTGTCGTCCCAGTTTCCAGCAGCTGGTCGGCCAGCTGGAGGCGCTGCTGTCCAGCCTGTCGCCCCGGGGGCCGCTGCACTACGTCAACCTGGAGGGGGAGGAGCCCGGGGCCCCCGAGGCGGGGGCCGTGGGGGTGGGCGGGACCCCGAGCTGGAGCGTCCCCTGGCAGCACCGGCCAGAGCAGCGGCAGGATGAGGAGGAGGAGCGGGATTGGCTGATGGGATTGGGGGCGGCGCTCGCCATCGGCGGGGACTACAGGTACATTATCGGACCCTGTGGCGGCGCCGCCCAGGAGGAGGAGGAGGGAGAGGAGGGGCAAGGGGAGGCGGCCAGAGACGAGGAGGACGATGTTGTCATCGAGGTCTGACCACAGACTGACCAATCGCTGTGCTTCTCCTCCTACCCATAGCTCCTCCCCAGGACTTTGGCCAGTGGCAGGTGGGCGGGGCCTAAACTCTCACACTCACTCACTCACTCACTCACACACACACACACACGGAACTCTGCACGAGTCCAATACCAGCGGTGCTTGTCGCTTGTTGGTGGAGCGTTACCCTCAGTCAGGTGACCCAAACACCCGAGAGAAGCTGATTGGCCTGCTTCCAACGTCACTCAGGACCTGAGGCTGCTGTCAATCGTCAAGCTCCGCCCACTGTTACCACGTCATACACCAATTAGCTGAAAAAGGAGGGGGCGGGACCAGTGGCCGTTAACTACACTGTGAGTTGCAAACCGGACCAGTGGCTCCAGCCATGGTGTCGGGTTTTTTTTTTTTTTTTTCAAAATAAGAGCTGGAAGAAAGTAAGTTCTTTCACACTAAACCAACTGCATGTTGTGCCTTGGAGCGGCTAGCCCGCTAACTAAACAGCGCGCAGAGTTAGCATAGCAGCTAACTGTGCCAGTTACTTCCTGCTTGGGTCTTTTAACAGCATGCAGGTGATGCTGCGGCCTCAAGCGTGATAAATACCTCTAACCGCCTGCTCCTGCTGTGACCGCGGGCTGATGATGTCACTTCCTGCTGTGACCGCGGACTGATGATGTCACTTCCTGCTGTGACCGCGGACTCATGATGTCACTTCCTGCTGCGGAGCCTGTTAATGCTGAGCTGTGAACACTGTTAACGTCTAGCAGCTAATAACTGAATGTCGTGGATGTTTGTAGATTTCACTTTAATGATGCTTTGTTTCATGAAGCGAGTCCTCGTGTTTCTACACGCCGAGCTCAGCGTCCTGAGCTGCTGTTACACCGTGTGCAATATCAACTTCTAGAACGCTACAATTTCCGTCTAGCATGAGAGGGACAGTCCAACTAGAACAAGCTCACCGCCGTGTGTGTGTGTGTGTGTGTGTGTGTGTGTGTGTGTGTGTGTGTGTGTGTGTGTGTGTGTGTGTGTGTGTGTGTGTGTGTGTGTGTGTGTGTGTGTGTGTGTGTGTGTTGTAGTTGCGGAGGCAGAGCTACAGAGGTGTGTGTGTGTCTCTCCTCATACACACACAAACTCAACCACAAAAATGAGGGACACACACACACACTGTCCCTTTAAATGTGTGTCATCATGTGACCTGGAAGCCTGATGAGCAGTGGCCAGTACGTATCTGCTGCACACTGACCTGTGACTGAATAAATAATAAAAAAAAAAAGTGTCCAATTTATTAAACGCTGTTAAGTTATTAAGCACCTGTTCATAAGCTCCTCCCACCTGAGACCCCCCCCAGTCTCAGGAGCGCCCCCTGCAGGTGAGAGAGAGAGAGAGAGAGGCTTCTCCTCCTCCTAGCGCCCCCTGCTGGAGGCTGCTGCAGTGGCAGAACCTCGCGGACCTCCTCGCCCCCTGTGCTTGGGAGGAAGAGGTGGCATCGGAACCAGCAAGCAGCCGAGCCCGGCGGTGGAGCAGAACCTCCAGAACCCTGAGGTCCATCGCCTGATGGAAGGAAGTTCTGCTGCTGCTGTCATCACAGGGGAGGAGTCCAGATGGTTCTGATCCTCCAACCCACCTGCTATACCAAGATACATTATTATCAAACAAATCAATCAATAGAAGGCTCCTCCCTTCATTCGGACGGGGGAGTGGCTACAATGATGTCATAGAAATATTTACATGTGTATTAAACTGAATTATTTTCACAATCATTTCTTTGTCTTCAGTGAACGGTTTGGCTGCTCGGTGCGTCTGCAGTGAGAAGTGAGTCGAGCTGCAGCGACCCGCAGGCGAAGGCACTGAGACCCATCTGCAATGAGACGGGTCCGACTCACCCAGCCCACTGAGAACAGAGTTCTGGTGACCCGCCTCACAGGAGGACAACATATATCATGGGATGTGTAGACAACATGAGAACTCTCTGACGTCCTCTTTGTTGACACGCTTCACACACTGAACATTAAAAGAAAGAACTGCAGGATTTTCAGAGTAAAAGCAGCTGCTGCTAATTAAACGCAGAGAGTTCTGTTGTTCCTCAGGATTTCACCATCATCATCATCATCATCATCACTGTGGCAGTAAGGTCTATAAATATGATTTAAAGCAAACCGGGCCGGAATAAAAAGCTTACCGGGCCGCATTTGCCCCCCCTCCCCCCAACCGTAGTTTGCCCGTGCCTGTTAGCGTCTCGCCGCTAGGACAGCGGGGCCTACGCAGTGTAGGGGGTGCGGGGGGGCGAAGGGGGCGCTGAAGAGCTGCTTCCTGTCACCTGACGCGACATGCGAGTTAGCGCTCCAGCGACTTGATGAAGAACACTGAGAATGTCGCAGGAGTGACGTAATTTCCAGCGGCAGCCAATCGGCAGCTTGCATTCCAGGTCGCTGGACCGAAGTAAAAATTTTGACTAAAACTAAATATTGTTGCGCTGCATCAACAACACTGGACTGACTGCTCTATGTATGAGCATGTTCCGCATGTATTGCTTTTAGGACCCATCATTAGCAGCTAGCCAGCTAGCTAGCTAGCTAGCCAGCGAGCCAACGGTCTCTGCGCTAGCACCGCTGGATGTTCACGTGTTCAGAGAGCGGAAGGTCGTACTTGTTGGAAGAAGAAAAAACAGACAAGACATGACAACACCGCTCTCCTCCAGGTGGCGCCCTGCTCACCCCGTTAGTGGGTCAGTACGTTTCATGTCAGAAAACACGGATGTGAGGTCGGTCAGGTAGTTCAATTCCAAGCGTGACTTGTCTCCCCACACACAATCTCCATCCATTATTAATAATAAATGAGTGTGTGTGTGTGTGTGTGTGTGTGTGTGTGTGTGTGTGTGTGTGTGTGTGTGTGTGTGTGTGTGTGTGTGAAATTCGTTCCAGGAACTCTACAACGAAATTGACGAGCGGCTTTAAGGGGGGGAGAAACAAAAAACGGGACTTCCGGTCTGCGAGACGAGCGGTCCCGGTACTGCGGGCCTCAGACCTTCTGTCACACTACCGTCCGACAACTTTCGGGTTCAGTTCGGTGCTGCTGGATCGGGACCATCGACCAGAACTCCTGGTGCCTCTCTCCCTCCCTCCTCTCCCCCCAAACAGTCCGGCGAACCGCTTCACGGCCGGAGGAGGTTCGGTTCCAGTCGATCTCACACAGAAACACATCTTTGACCTGTAGAGCTTCTCTTCCGGGCTGCAAGTAGCTCCTCCTCAGTTCGGCTGTTTGAGCTGGTCGAACCGAGTCGTCGGCCTGTGGGGTTTTGATTTTTTTTTTTTTTTTTTTATCTTTCAGTCTGGCGCTGCTAACTCGCAGCTAGCTATCCCCCAAACCTAACCCCAGCTAGCTAGCTAGCTAGCTAGCTAGCTAACAGCTGCCTGCAAGCAGCTCCAGCTATTATGGCGTCTGTCCTCCCCGTCCGAGCCGTGCCGGTGATCCGCCGGTGATCCGCCGGTGATCAGCCGGCGGCCCGCACCGCTCCCCTCCCGGCCGAAGCCAGCCGGGGGGGGGGGGGGGGCTCCCCGCTTCGGCCGAGGGGGCTCCCCGGTGTCTCCGCGAAAAGCTGCCCGCACCATTTGAGCAGGTTGGCGCGGCGGCAGCAAATGGCGACCGAGGCTGCGCAGTGCGGCGATGACGCGAGAGCACCGCGCGACCGTCTGCAGCACCCCCTCTATCCCACCTCCCCTCCACCACCGCCCCTCTCCCTCCCCCCTTCCCACCACCGCGCTTAGAAAACGAGATGCCGACGGCTTTTAACCAAAGGAAAGCTGCCCCCGCCGCTCGGATTCGTGTCACGCCGTCAAAGTTCGCGATGTGTCGGACGGCGCACAAGGTAAAGCGCGTGCCGTCTGCGTCGAGCACGTGGACGGGCCGCGTTCGGCTCGGCTCGGCTTTGTGGGTTAGTGGTGGTGGACGGGAAGCCGTTTGTGGGGCAGGCCGAGCACTGCTGGATGGCTTGCTAGCTACCTAGCTAGCTGGCTGGCTGGCATGCTAGCTACTCATCTCCAGAGTTTAGCCTGGGAACCTGGGGGGGGCGGGGGGGAGAGAACATTCCAAACACGTCCAGGTAGAAGGAAGCGGAAGACAACAAGGCACCTTGTTGGGTTAGCAAGTGGGCTTTGTTGCCAGGTCGATGTGTTTGCACCTCAGGACTTTGGAGTGGATATATACGTGTGTGTGTGTGTGTGTGTGTGTATATATATATATATAAATATATATATATATATATAATGTATGTGTGTGTAGGAAGTGATTCTGTGATGTAACATCACACGACACAAGCAGCGCTCACCTGTGCTGCAGCGATTGGCCACGCTGGTTTCATTGCTGGTGTTTAAGAGTTGCAGCATGAACTCGAACCAGCAACTGCTTCTCAGCCAGAGTGTTAGCGCTGGAGCGCTAACTAGCTTGTAGTAGTGTGCGTTTCTAGCCGGTGGTGTGGTTTGCTACTAACATTGACATAGAGTGTGTGTGTGGGCGGAGCTGATCTGGCTGTTTGTGTTACGCTGTTTCTGCCACAAGCGACAACGTCGGTTGTTGTTATTTTCCACTGCGAACTTTTTCTTTTTTTTTTTACAATACATTAATCTGACAGAAAGACAGTCAGAATGATCACAACACACTTCCACCGTAACGCCTGGTTAGCATGTGCTGGTGGTGGCGCTGCTGCCGCCGCCACTGTGCGACACAGCCAAGTCAGTTCGTCGATGCTAGCATCAGGTAGCGCGTCGCTTTCACTGAGCCGCCTGTGTGGCTCCTGTGGAGCGCCGTGTCCTTCGGTTCCGCTACCACCGGTGTTTGGACCTGCTGTCGGCCAGTTCGGCAACACAATGCTGTGTGTTGTTGTGTTGTGACACAAGAGTCGCAACACTATCTAACCCAAGGGGCCACGAGTGTCGCTCTGCGTCTCCACCTCAGACCCCCGCAACCCCAGACCACCTGAGCAAGAGAAACCTTTGGTGCAAAGACCGGACCGCTGCATGTGTGTGTGTGTGTCTGTGTGTGCGTCTGTGTGTGTGTTGGCAGTGGGAGAGTTGTCGCTCGGTTGTGTTGTGTTACGAGGAGATGAGCCACATTTGTTGCAGTATTCCAAATGGCCACCGGGAAGAGTAGCAGCTGCGCTAACAGGCCACTGCGCTAACAGCTAACCGGCCGCTGCTTTATTAAATCATTGGGAAAAAAATCAATCATTCATCCACAGAACTTTGCTTAAACACACAGAGGGAACGTTTGGAAAAAAAAGCACTTTGATGGTGGAACCGGACCGGACCGGACCGGTCACTGGTTGAGCGCCCCCTCTGGTGGTTGAATGAATGATGTGTTTTTCACAGCTGCGATGTGCCGCGGCACTAAGAATTTCTTCTTCCGCTGCTAGCACGTGCACGCCACGGGGCTAGCTAGCGCTGTCCCGAATAACTTCATCCACTGCCAACACTGCAGCGCTGACTGACATCCACGGCACCAATCATAAACATGACTCAGTGTCGAGTGTTCCAAGAGGCTTGACCTCTCAAACAGCGAACGTCAGTCAGTAGGGGTGGGAATCGAGAACCGGTTCCGACTGAGAACCGGTTCCAATTGGTCGGTTCCATCGGAAGCGTACACCCCTAGCGTTATGGATTCTCCTTAACGGTCCTGACGCTCCCCTGCACGGCGGCAGGACGCGTCGTACGACAAAAACGCTTTTGTCGTCTGCGGCGCATCGCGGTAGTTGGGACACTGCGACGAGCATCTCCTTCGTCACGAGGAAACGTGGAGCGAAGCGAGAGATGGAAAGCATGGCTCCAGTTGGGAAAAAGAGAGGAGAACCCGTCCGTGTGGAACCAGTGCAGCGCTGGCGTCTCACGCAGAGGTGCCAGTACCTCAAATATGCCAACACGTCTGTCCACCCGGCATGGAATTAAATTCCAGGGGTTAAGAGAATGCATAAGGAATTGGATGGATCAGCAGAATGGACAACGGCATGGATATTGATGAAATCTTATCGATTCCCACCCCTGATAGTCGGCAGCAGTAGATGGCAAGGACCAGAGTATTCTACCATTGAATGGAATTGAAAAAGAAAAACCCCAATAAATGCAATAAAAACAAGGATATATTTTCAAGCTGCAAAATAACAATTGGAGTTTGCTTCTGTTATTTTGAACTCTCACTGTAGTTTGGGAACGACGGGGGGCGGGGCTGAAGAAAAGCGTAATAATCAATTAGTGACCAGAGCAGAGGACGACGGTTTCCAATCCTCCCCCTCCACCTCTGGCAGTCCTGCAGGGAGATGGAGGTTCTCTGGCTCCTCCCCCTCCACCTCTGGCAGAAAGACAGACCTGCAGGGAGACAGAGATTCTTTGGCGGAGGTTTTTTTGTTCCGGTCTGAAAAAGATGTTGCGGCTCAGTGCAGAACTTTGTGGTGGACGAGCCTCGGTCACACTTCAGGATGTAGGTTCTGGAGCAGCCGGTATCGGACTTCAAGTATCTGACCACTTGTATCGGACAGTTGGTATCGGACTGCTGGTATCAGATTGCTGGTATTGGAGATTTCAGATACACTATTTTTTTTGTCTGATATCTGATATCAATGTTGAATCAGGCCACTCCTACTTGAGACATCGTCAGGGCACAACTTTCTCCTGGTGTGACGTGTGAGAACTCTGTGTGTGGAGTTTCTGCTGTGGCTGAAGGTCTCCACAGACTTGGAGGTGGACGCAGGTCCTCCACTGTATGACCTTTGTGTGACCTCACTGGTCTCGACAGCAGGTTCATCTTTGGATGCCACCGTAAAATGTTCCTTCTCCCAGATTTCCCAGCATTCCCGGGATCGGGTTATGGTTTGGGTTTGTGGCCTTTGAGCGTCTCTTCTCGCACACCACACTCCAGGGTGAGGGGTCGGGGGTTGAGCATTTGGGATTAGGTACTGTGGATTACGGTCTGGGGCCTCTAGATTCCTCTTTTGAAACCAGGTTCCAGGGTGGGAAAGTTTGAAAACGCCGTCCCCCGCACCGTCTTTTGGTGTCGTGGTTGGAGCGTCTTCTTTTGTAAACGACACCGTGGCAAGCCGAGGCGACCGCTTCAGGTCTTCTCCTACACCTGCACTGCCAGGGAGTCGCCTCACTTCCAGTGCCACCGCAGTGCCACACAGGGCCCGTCTCCAGCACCGCAGTGTGAACCACTCTTCCTTTTTTTGAGTGTGGTTGCAGAAGATGGATGATTGGTCTTGGTGTCCACATGGTCTCAGTCAATCAATCAATCAATGAATCCATCCATCCATCGGTGAATCCACTTATAGTTGTACAGGAGAACTCCGACTGGAATCCCCCAGAGCAGCGAGGGGAGACAGCGGCCTGGGGAAGTCCCCTGTAGGAAGACATGTGTAGCAGTTCTGGACCCCAGAGGGAGTTCACCTGCTTTGACCTTTAGCTTGGGGGTCAAAGGAAATGGAGAGAATAAAGAGAGAGAGAGGTCAGGTACAGAGATCCATGGATACTTCATGTTTACTAACATAGAAAGACATGCAGAAGTACACACACATAAGTAGACGTATGTATATAAGTAAAGGTTTTGGTACAATTGTACCTTAAGTTGTTGTAGACTTTCAGGAGGACCTGCTGGCTGGTGATTGAAGGGACGACCAGCTGATGAACCACTTCCTGTCTCGTGTGTCCAGCAGATGAACCACTTCCTGTCTCGTGTGTCTAGCAGATGAACCACTTCCTGTCTCGTGTGTCCTGCAGGAACCCGCGTTGAGCCGAGTGGCCGCGGAGCTCTAGATGTCTGGGTCCGTTCATGGCTGCTACCAGGAAGCAGACGGGGATGGTCCTCCACCAGGATGCGCTCCCTGCGCCGGGCCACCCGGGGGTCCTGCCACGGCCCTGCAGGAGCCCCCCGGGGGAGCCGCCCGCCTCGCGCCCCCAGGAGGAACCCCTGGCGTCGGTGCAGACCAGCAGGGGCGTGCGGGTAACCCTGGACAACAACGGCATGTGGACGGAGTTCCACCGCTGCGGCACGGAGATGACGGTGACCCGGCAGGGCAGCAGGATGTTCCCCTACTGCCGCTTCCGGGTCTCGGGCCTGCAGCCGAGCCGCAGCTACACTCTGCTGCTGGACCTGCAGCCCCTGGACGGGCTCCGCTACGCCTGGACGGCCGAGGGCTGGCGGCCGACCGGCGAGGCCGAGGCCGAGGCCCGGGTCCCGGGCCCGCCCTTCACCCACCCTGAGTCCCCGGCCCCGGGCCACCACTGGATGAAGGCGCCCGTGTCCTTCTACAAGCTGCGGCTGACGGACGGGCCCTCGGACCTGGAGGGCACCGCCGCCCTGCGGCCCATGCACCGCTACCTGCCGCGGCTGCACCTGGTCCGCAGCGACCAGGCGGCGCAGGACCGAGACCGGGTGGCACTGACCTTCGCCTTCGCACAGACCCAGTTCATGGCCGTCACCGGTTACCAGAACGCCCGCTTCGCCCGCCTCAAAGTGGACTACAACCCCTTTGCCAAGGGCCTGAGGGACGACCCGCCTGGCGTCAGGCTCAGGAGCAGAGACCTGCAGAAGGGGGACGAGGGCGGGGGGAGAAAGAGCCTCAAGTTCCTGCTGGCCAACCACAAACCCAGAGGCTCCAAGGCGGTCGACTCCGCACCGACGGTCTCGGAGAACCTGGCGGCAAAGAGGTCCGGTGCAGATCTGGAGGAGTTGCCCCCGGCGGTCCAGGAGGGGGAACGGTAAGACCACCCGCTGCTTTGTGTACCCCAGGCCCCCAAGGATCCAACGTGAGGCTGGTTGTGTCTCCATGGTGACTGGTTGGACTCCCACCCATGTTGTTCTAGCGCCAAGTCCACCGTGATGATGGGGGTTCCATTTGGTTTAACGCCGCCGTTGTTTAATTATTGATTATTTATTGATTGATTGATTGATTGATTGATTGATTTCCCCCCCTGCAGCGCTTCACATCCGGCCCAGAAATTGTTTTCCGAACTGATCCGAGAGGCTCACGTTCCCCTACAGAGGTGTAAGCTGTTGGACGACAGAAGCCCAGAACCCTGGGACCAGCCCACCAGGACCCAGAACAGCGCCACCTGCAGAGCTCAGAGGGAAACACCGGTAGACCGGGCCAAGGAGCAGCAGAGCGACGGGAAAGCCGAGCGTTGTCCAGAGGGCAGCGGAGCGGCTGCTGCCTCAGCCGGCTCCCAGAATTCCCACAAATCCCAGAATTCCCAGAACTCCCGGAACTCGCGGAACTTCAAGGAACCCCAGAACTCCCAGAATTCCCACAAATCCTCAAACTCTCAAAAATCCCAGATTCTACTCAAATCTCAGAATTCCCAGAACTCCCAGATTCCCCTCAAACCCCGGAACTCTCAGAACTCCCAGAACTCCCAGAACTCTCAGAACTCCCACGACTCCCAGGATCTCCAGAACTCCCAGGACCCCCAGAACTCACAGAACTCACAGAACTCACAGAACTCACAGAACTCCCAGGACCCCCAGAACTCACAGAACTCACAGAACCCCCAGGATCTCCAGAACTCTTGTAGTCCCGAGAGGCCGAGGCAGCGGCAGCAGCCGGGCCCTCTGCCGGCTCTGGCTCTCTTCCTCAAGCAGCACTCTGCCAGACCCAGAAGGACCAAAACCCAGAAGCTGGACCCTCCAACCGGAGCGGCGCCGCTGTCCTCTGACCCTCCCCCTCCTGATGCTGCTAGTGAACCCACCCCCCAGTGTCTCCCTCCTGACCCGGGGCCAGCCGAGCCCCCCGGTCCAGCCAGCGGGGGAGCGGTGCTGGCCCGACCTAGGACGGGTGACCTTGAGACGACCTTGCCCCCGTCGTCCTCCGCTGCCGCTACCTCAGCCTCGCCTACCTCGCAGTCCTTGCAGTCCTCTTTGTCTCCGCTGCTCCCGGGCCCCCAGAGTCCGAGCTTCGGCTTCGAGCCCTTCTCGCCGCCCAGCTCCCCGGAGCCGCTGGCCTCCTTCGCTCTGCCGCTGGACCCCGCTCCCAAAGCCACGCCCCCTAAGGAGGAGGCGGCGGGTACCAGCGGTGGCGGCTGCTGCTCCTCCGCTGTGGCCCCTCCCACTTCCACCTCCTCCTTTCCCTCCTCCTCCTCCTCCTCCTCCTCTTCGGTGTTCCAGTGGCACACGGTGCTGCCCCCAGCTGAGCCCTACCTCCAGGGCCTGGCCCCGCCCCCCGCAGCCCCAGCCCAGACCCTCCAGGACCCCGACCAGCCGCTGGGCTTCCCGGGCGACCTGTCACCGCTGGCGCTGCCGCTGTCGCCCACCTTCTCCTCGCTGGACGGGGACGTGCTCTCGCCCACCCCCTCCCTGGCCGACCTGGTCACCTTCTTCTCCAACAGCGAAGACCTGGAGATGGGCATAGAGTTCCCCACCGCTGCGGCTCCCCCTGCAGGCTCGCCGGAGGCCGACACAGACGCCTCTCGCCACGTGCTTCCTCCTCCTCCTCCTTCTCCTTCTCCTCCTCCTCCTTCTCCTCCACCCTCCCCTCATCTTCCTCCTTCTTCTCCTCCTCAACGTCTTCCTCCTTCTCCTCCGCCACCGCCCCCACCCGCGAGAAAACACTACACAGCCAAGAAGAGGAAGAGGAAGAGGAGCACCAAGATCGCCAGGACCGAGCAGGACTGCAGCTACACCAGCAGACACCCCAACCTGGAGGAGGTGGAGGAGCAGCTCTTCATCTCCTTCACCTCCAAAGTAAGAGCAACCTCCTCCTGCATCTCCTCCTCCTCCTCCTCCTCCTTCTTCCTCTTCTCTTTCTTCTTCTTCCTCCTCTTCTTCTTCTTCTTCTTCTTCTTCTTCCTCTTCCTCTTCTTCTTCCTCCTCTTCTTCTTCCTCTTCTTCTTCCTCTTCTTCACCACCCCTGAGTCTTGAATGTGGCCTGACTCGTTGTTATTTGGTGCCTGGTGTGAACCCTCTCCCTTCAGGAGGCGCTACAGCTCCACCTGGTGGACACTCAGGAGAAGGCTGAACCACAGCCCCAGGAGACGCTTGAGGCTCACCTGCCAGAACCCGGCAACTCACCTGAGGAAGGTTAGCGACTAGCTTACTTTAGCTCAGCTCAGATTAGCCCTAGCCCTAGCCCTAGCTTAGCGCTAGACACAGGAGGAAACACCTGGAGGTGCTTTGACCTGCTGCCTGTGGTTTGGCACCTCACTGCAGGTGAGTCCATGGCTGGTGTAGTGGGTGTGTCTCCCAACGCCGACGCCCACCACGGCCTCAGTAGCAGCAGCGGTTGCCAGGAGCTGGGGAGGAGCCTGCAAGACGACCTGACCTCCAGCCCTCCAGAGCAACAGGACCAAGCAGGCAAGTGGGGGAACTAGCAGGAGATCACTACTGCCTGATGGTTTGACCTCTGCCGACCTCTGCTGACCTCTGCTGACCTCTGACCTGCTGTCCCCTCCGCAGAGATGGCCCAGACCCCCGAGGAGAAGATCTGCGCCCTGGAGAAGGTCCTGCTGAGGGACCTGAAGCTGATGAGACACAGACAGGTGATCCACCCTGTGCTGCAGGAAGGTAGGCTGCTCCTGACCGCACCTCCACCACATCTCCACCTGCTGCTCCTCCACACTTCCTCTCTGTCTGCCTTCAAGTGGGCCTCAAGCTGACCCTGCTGGATCCCACTCTGGCCATTGACCTGCGCTACCTGGGAGTGCGCCTGCCCATCCCGCCTCCTGGAGAAGCACCCCCTCTAGGTCCGGCCCCTGGTATTGCACCTCTCAGCCCCCTCAGAATCTCCCGATGCTCCTCCAGCTCTGCCGACCCTCCATCGTGTCTCCTTCATCTCCACCTGCAGGAGCGTGCTCCGCCTTTGTCTCCCGCACGGGCAAAACCACAGACGTGACTCAGATCAAAGGCTGGAGGGGGAAATTCACGGCACCAGAAGCTCCGCCCACTTTGGCACCTCCCAATACTGAAGGTTTTTTTTTTTAATTCATTAATGTTTCTGCTTCCATCAGTAGAGCGCCCTCTCTCATTGCGCGCCCTCTCCTGCAGCTGCTGCTGCTGCTCCAGGTCCAGCTCCAGCCCCAGCTCCAGTTCCAGGTCCAGCTCCAGGTCCAGCTCCAGGTCCAGGTCCAGCTCCAGCTCCAGCTCCAGCTCCAGACACCACCAAGCGGAACCTGTCAGCCTTCTGCAGCGACATGCTGGACGAGTACCTGGAGAACGAGGGGAAGCTGCTGGAGCAGCGCTCCGCCTGCAGCTTCTCCCAGCCGGCCGTGGAGCCGGTGGCCTACCAGCTGCCCACCAGCAGCTGCAGCTACGTGCGAACCCTGGACAGCGTTCTGCAGCTCAAGCAGCAGCAGCAGCCGCCGGCCACGGCCGCCGCCTCCCGGCTCATGTCTGCCTTTGTCCCACCCTCCAAGAGGCCAAAGGTCACTGCCAAGGAGACCAAGGTGGCTGCCAAGCGTAGGGCTCCCAGACACGCCAGGACACCGGACCAGGACCTGGGCCAGGACCAGTATCTGGACCTGGAGCAGGAGCAGCTGTCAGCCTTCAGGAAGATGAGGAGGAGAAGGCGGAGACTCAAAGCCCCGCCCCCCAGCGACGCCCCAGACCACATGGCTCCTCTGGAGTCGGACTCGGAGCTACTGGAGCAGGGTGGCGGAGCTGCTGGTCCTGCTGGTTCTGGTGGTGGTGGTTCTGGTGGTGGTGGTGGTGGTGGCGGCGGTGGTGTTGAGCCCGGGATGACCCGGGCCCTGCTGAAGCAGCAGGACCTGGAGGACGGGGTGGTGTGGGAGGGCCAGCCCCGGATCAGCATCACCGAGCAGCGGGCCAGCGTGGCCCTCACCTCCCTCTTCACCCTGACGGTAAGTCACAGTCTGGGTCTTGATCCGGGCCGGAACCGGTGTGGCCGGACCTGGAGGAACAGCGGAAGGTCTCCTCTTCACCTTCTCCAACCCCCGACTGCTGCTGCTGCCGCTACTGCGTCTGTTCCCTCTTCTTCTCCTGCTGTGGAAGGAGAAACATCAGGAGGGATGAAGGTCCTGCTGCAGGAGGAGGAGGAGGAGGAGGAGGTGGTGGAGGAGGAGAGGAAGCAGCAGCAGCAGCATCAGCGGTGAGGACAGTGAAGACCGGGCATTGACCTGCTCCTCCAGGTTTGTTCACATTCTTGCTGACCCGGATCAGTTGTAACCCGGATCACCATCCACACTGGCACCAGGAGTCTGGTTCCATCCATCTGGATCTCCTGTCTCCATCACCCTTATAAAGTGACCTCTGCCGTGACCTCTGCCCCTCCCCCTCCCTTTCCGCAGGGCTTTGAGCGGGAGAACCCCACCGCCCCCATCCGGCTGCAGCTGCTCCCCGCCCCCCGCTGCCTCAACCCCTGCTGCCGGCTGGGCTGCATGTGCAGCAGCCTGACGTACCGGGCCCGCAGCGCCCACTGCGGCCGGCCCGCCTGCATGCTGGGCTGCAGCTGCCTCAAGCAGAAGGTGGTGCTGCTCAAGAACCTGGAGCCCGCCTCCGACTCCAGCCCCTCCCACCACGGACACGGCCGCAAGAGGAGGCGGAGGAGGAGGAGGATGAGGATGGCCTACAGTGAGTGAGGGGCAGAGGGGGCGCGGCCCTCGGCTGCTGGCAAGCGGAGGCGGTGTCTGAAGTCACCCGCTGGCTCCCCCTACTGGCAGCTCTGTGCAGCCACGGCGTCGTAACGAAACGTTAATTAACGACGTCATTGCGGTCTCATTATGACAACGTGCCGTCGGCAGGTGCTAATAAATATGTCAATGATTTAATTATTTGCATTTTCGTGACCAGTTCTTATCATACTGATCGTCTTAAAATAAAATAACACTGGGCTTCTCTACCTGTGGGTCAGTGTCAGTGCAATGCATGATGGGATATGCAGCCACTGGGTGGGGGGCCCTGTCGGTTGTACATTGCTATATTAGCGACGCTAATGTTGTCGGATGCCTTGAATGGACTCTGAACTGCAGACACCACTACCACCACTAGCCCCTGACAGTAGGGGGCGATGCAGGACGCAGCCAGAGTCTAGCACAGTTAGCGTGCTAGCCGCGGGTAGCGGGTTGATCAGCCGTACTGTCCGCTCCCAGCGCGGCGACTCACTGTTGTCCTCGCCGCTGCCCCCTGCAGTTCTGAAGGAGGCGGACAGCGTTTCCCAGCCCGCCCAGCAGGTCCAGACGCTGTGGAAGAGACGGAGCGGCGAGGACAGCGACCCGGAGCCCGTCTACACCCCCCGACCTGGCGCCGCCCCGCTGCCACCGACACTGCCACCACTCCCCCCCCACCGCGTAAGAGCCAATGTCAGGGTTCTGCTGCTGCTGCTGCTGCTCAAGTTGCTTTGTGTGCACCACGACTTGGGAAGAATTAGCTTAGCATTAGCATGTACCTGTTAGCATCTGTGGAAGGAAATGAAAAAAGAAAGGAGCTTGTGCTTCTGTAAGATAAAAAAAAAATAAGTTGAATGTTCTTACTTAAAGTGTGTGTGTGTGTGTGTGTGTGTGTGTGTGCGCCCAGGTGAAGCGGAAGGTTCACACCAGCTGCGCCAGGGTCAGAGGTTACAGTGGAACCAGGAAGACGGTGGACCAGCAGCAGGTGAGAACAGCAGCAGCCGTGCATCTTCCACTGTCTCCTGACCAGCATTGGGTGGCGGGGGGGGGGGGTTGTGAGTCAGAGGTCAGGGGTCAACACTACAGCAGGACCTTCATCCTTCCTGATGCTCCTCCTCCAGCAGCAGGGGGAGAAGATGGAGGAAAAGAAGCCGCAGCAGAAGCTGCTGAGGGTGAAGAAGGTGAAGAGGAGACCTGCGGCTGCTGCTCCAGGTAGGTTCCCGCTGGTTCTGACCCGCAATCACTTCTGACCATCCACACTGGTTCTGAAGGTTCTAACCCAGATCAGTCCTGACCCGCAATCACTTCTGGCCCGGAGTCTGAGTCCATCAGTCTTGGACCTGCTGGCTCCTGACTGGACTTCTGTGACCGCCCGCTCTCTGTCCAGCAGGGGGAGCCGTGGGGCCTCCTGAGGCCGGGGACCCGGCCCCAGGGGAAGACCCGCCCCCCAGGCCCTCCAAGCGTCTGACGGTGCTGACGCAGTGCGTGTGGAAGGACGAGGCGGAGCGCAGCCGCGTGCTGAAGGTGCTCTGCCAGCGGATGGCGCTCAACCGCCTGGACCGCCCCTTCTGGGTGGGCAGGCACCTGGTCCGGCCGGCCGGCCGCCACGTGGAGGGCGAGGTCGGCTCGGCCGACTGCTGCGTTCACTACAAGATCCACGTCTCCGCCCCCGAGAGGAGGAGCCCTGCCGGGCCGCCGCCCACCTCGGCCAGCCTGCGGCAGGTAGGAGGACGCGACTGCAGGGGGACCAATCAGACAAGAGGGGGGCGGGACTAATTAACTTTTAGCAGCCAATCAGTGAATGTCAGGGATCTTCCAAGATGATGGCCTCGTGTTTCTACACAACCAGCAACAGCTGTGACACCGTGTGCAATATCCACTGGCTAGAATTAAAGGGGCGGTCCAACAGAGTGGATGTGGTGTCACAGTGTGTCCTTACTGCACTGTGTGTGTACACGGACATCAATAAAGTTCCTAAAGTGTGTGTGGTCTCACGCTGTCCTGTTGGGGTTTTTTGTTTTTTTGCAGGTGAGCGAGGCGGGCAAGTGGGCGGAGCCTGTGGAAGACTGGCAACGTGAAGTGGAGGAGGTGGAGGAGGAGGAGGAGGCGGAGCCCATGAAGGGGGCGAAAGAGGGGGAGGGGAGGGGCCACCAGGTGCATGACGGAAAGAGCGGCAGCGGGCAGAAAGTGAGGCTGAAGCCGAGGAAAGTGGGCGTGGCCGCGGTGGGCGTGGCTCTGCCCTTCCTGCAGGGGGTCTCGCCTGCAGGTTTCCTCTCGGCCAGCAGGAGGCAGCCAGGAGGCAGCGACCACGTGATCCAGGTAAGGTGGCCCTTCTTCTTCTTCCCCCTCGGCTTTCTGTCACGTGACTCGTCCTGTTGCTGAGCCGCTGCCCCCTGCAGGTCAACGGGAAGCCCTACCCTCTGGCTAAGATCCAGCTGGGGCGGGTGGGGGCGCTGCACCCGGCCAATCGGCTGGCAGCCTACCTCACTGGCCGCGTGCAGTCCACCAGGGCCGCGGCTCCGCCCGGTGGGACCAAGACCGCCGTCCCAGCATCCTCTGCTGCTGCTGCTCCACCAAAGCCGCCACCACCCACAGGTAAAACACAGCAGATTTTTAGTCCGCTACCTGTGGCCGCAGGAAACAGGAAACAGGAAGCATCCTCCGCTGTGCGTTTCCAGTGTCTCCTCTAGGTGGCGCCGTGGTCCCCGCCATCACCCTCCCGCTCCAGGGCCCTCAGCTGCTGATGCTCCCCCATCCTCCGCCGCCCTCCGCTGGCCACAAGCTGCCAGCCCTGCAGTACCTGCGGCGGCCTGACGGGCGCATCTTCCAGCTGGTCCCCGTCAGCCAGCTGACCCCGGTCCAGCTGAGGCCGCCGCCCACAGGTGAGCCCCCACCCCCTGTTAAAGAGTCCACACCGTCGCTGGCTCACTGCAATGCTGCTATCAGCTGCTTAAACAGATCAATCCCACCCCACCCCCCCACAGGCCCCGCCCCTGTCCTCCGTCGGACCGCTGCCGCCAGCCAATCACCTGCCTCGGCCACGACCCTCGAAGCGGTCCTCCCCAGCCCCCCGGGGAAGCGACCAATCAGCCTCCAGAGCGGTCAAGCTCCTCCCCAGCCACCGGTCAAGGTCCTGGTATCTGCCGCCCCCTTGCCCCTCCCCCAACCCACTCCCACCGGGCGGGGCCACGAGTCTGGGCAGGTCGCCGACGGTCCGCTCAGTCCGAAGCCGATCACAGCCCCGCCCCTTCCCAAAGCCCCGCCCACCAGCACCACCACCAGCAGCAGACCCACTCCGGAGCTGGCCGTCAAGCTGTCAGACCTGGACCTCATCTGCGTGGTGGACGACACTGCCGGGGGCGGGGCCGGGGGAGGGGGCGGGGCCAAGGCAGCGGTGCAGGTGGTCAACCTGCTGAGCGATGAGGAGACGGACGAGGAGAGCGCCAACCAGGGGGAGGAGCAGTGGGTAAGAGGCGCGCGGGGAGGGGGCTAGGGGGCGGGGCTTAGGAGCACAGGCCGGTTCCAGACAGGATGACCTCACTTCCTGTTTCGTCCCGGTCTGTCCGTCTGTCTGTCTTGCAGCAGCGCCAAGCTCACAGCCAGAAGGAGCGGAGTCGGCGCCAGGAGCTGGACCTGCTGTTCCAGAACCTCAGCCAGCAGGTGGCGCCCAGCGAGTCCTGCTCAAAGGTGGCCACCCTGCACAAGGTCTGACTCCGCCCCCTCCAGCCCACCACCACACTGCAGCAGCAGCCTCCGATGACGCGCGTGTGTGTGTGTGTGTGTGTGTGTGTGTGTGTGTGTGTGTGTGTGTGCAGGCCGTGCAGGTGATCCGGGACCTGACCTCCACCGACGCCAACCTGAGCGGGACGGTGGCGAGGCTGATGGAGGAGAGGGAGCGCCTGCTGAACCGCCTGGTCCCGCCCACTACCACCACGGGTCAGTGAACACACCACCACCACCACCGCCGCCGCCGCCGCCGCTCCAATTAGCATTAGCGAACAATGCCGTGTCTGACAGTTCTGGTCCTGGTCCCCTGAGTTCCCCAAAGCGTTGACTCTAAAGAGTGTGTGTGGGGTCGGGGGCGGGGGGGCGTTGGTGTGCTCTTATTGGTCAAACAGGAAAAGGAGAGGGAGGTGCGGTCCACCTGCAGGGCGAGCTGGAGGGCAGCAGCGGCGGCGGTGAGAAAGAGCGAGTCGTCGACGTCTCCTCACAGGTTGCTGTCAGCAAGCAATCAACCAATCACAGCGCACGTCTGGAGCCCTCATCGCTCATAGAGTGTGTGCGTGTGTGTGTGTTTGAGCAGGAGGAGCTTCACTCTCAGCATCGCAGGACGTCCAGCACCCCAGAGTAAGATGATGACATCATCAAGGGTTCCTTTCCCCCTTGAGCCGTTGCTGTGTCTCTGAATCTGTGTGTGTGTGTGTGTGTGTGTGTGTGTGTGTGTGTGTGTGTGTGTGTGTGTGTGTGTGTGTGTGTGTGTGTGTGTGTGTGTGTGTCAGTCTCTCCTCAGCCCTCGGCCTCCTTGCTCAGGTGATGGAGGACCGCTGCTCCCCTCCAGAGCTCCTGCTGGAGAAGGTGAGTCTCCCCTTCACACACACACACACACACCTGGTGGCGACGCTGATGATGATGATGACGATGATGATGAACGATGACGTCACGGCGGTCTCTCTCCACTCTTGTGTTGGAGGCGTGTCAGGAGATCGGGACGCTGCAGAGGGAGAGCCAGCGGCTGAGGAGCATCAAGATCTGCCTGAAGCAGCGGCGGGACGGCGCTGTGCGGACCATCTCGCAGCACTGCGGTGAGCCAGCAGGGCGGTGCCGCTCGCCCTCGGCCCGGCCCGGCCCGGCCCGGCCCATCCCGCCCCTCCCCTCTCTCACTCTCTCTCTCTCTCTCTGTTGCTGCTGTCCTGCAGGTAAGAGCGAGCGCAGCATCCTGCACAAGCTGCAGCTGCTCTCCTCCAGGGTGGGCAGCCTGGCAGCGGGGGGCGGGGCCTCGGCGGGGGGCGGGGCCTCGGACCTCGCCGCCCATCACAAAGAACCTGGGCGAAGCCCCGAAGCTCCTCCCACCCCAGCGGTGGCTCCGCCTGTCTGCCCACCCGTCCAGCAGCAGCAGCAGCGGGGGGGGGGGTCCCCCACCTCCCAGCATGCACCTGTGGCAGGGTTGAACCGCCCCCGCACCGTGCCCAACATCCTGTCTCGCTGCCGGAAGCAGGCTCCGCCCACCATAGGTGAGGGAGGCCCACGGGATACTGGACATGGCCACTGAAAACCTGTGACCCGACCTTTGACCCGACCACCGCTGTCTCTGTCGTTCTGAAGCCTTTGCAGACATCGTCCAGGTGATGGCGCCGCTGCCGCCGCTGCCACTGGGCCAGCGCATGGTGACCCTGAGGCTGCCGGGGGCCGCGCCGCCTGCGGGTCTGACCCTCATCCCCGCCCCCCAGGCCATCGGCGGCCTCACGGGTAAGCCCCCCCCCCCCCCCCCACTGATCACCTGACCCAGCCGTTCCACCCGCTCTCGGTCACTTTGGCTCTTGTCTGTTTTTCAGGCCAAAACGTCCTGCGGTTGGTTCAACCTCTGGCCCCGGCCCCTCAGCCACCGCAGGAAGCCACGGCGGCTCAGCCCGCCCCCTCCCCTCCCCCTCCGCCCGACTCGTCGGCTGGGCCGGAGCGAGCGCCGTCCCCTCCACGTATCCCCCCGCTCCCCCCCTCCTCCCCTGTGGCGGGGGGCGTGGCCGGCGACCGGGAGACTCTGACCTCGCTGCTCGACGAGATCGCCTTCCTCGGCCAGGGAGGGGGGGCGCAGGACCGCAGCCCCTGGCTCCTGCAGCTGGACTCGGACTCGGACGACCCCCCCGCCGCCGCCGCCGTGGAGGAGGAGGTGATGGCGGGGCTTAGAGCGACGCCCCCCAGGTCAGCCAACGGCTGCTGCGGCGATGTGGGAGGCGCTCTGGCCCCGCCCCCTCTGCTGCAGAGGAGAGTGGGCGGGGCCGCGGCCGAGGTGCCGACGGCGGCGACACTGACCAGCAGGCCCATGCCGAGGCTGGTTCCTCTGGGGCTGAGAGGAACCCCGTCCACCTGAGCCCCGCCTACCTGAGCCCCGCCTACCTGAGCCTACCTGAGCCCTGCCTACCTGTGCCCATTGGAGGAACTCTCACACAGCCTGGGCGGCGCCATGTCTGCAGCATTGACGGTGGTTTAAAGCGAAGTGGGAGGGGGGAGGGGCGGGGCCTGTCAACGCTGGCCGCTCTGCGAGCGATCAAGCTCTTCCTGTTGTCCTGCAGGTGAACAGGAAGTGGAGCCGACCTACAAGTGCAAACTTTTTTTTATACCTGATGTAAATACGTTGAAGATTAAACGGTTTTATTCGCTCTGGACAACTCTTGGTCTTGCGTTTGAATCCGCAGAGTTCAAGTGTTTTAAGTTGTCCAGCTCCCAATTTCAAAATAAAAGTGATATTTACAGCCTGGTTTAAACGTGTCATGAAAGCTGAACAGAACTGTAAGTTCCACCGCGCGCTGCCGCTGCTCCCGCCACCGGGAGGCACTGTAGTGCCATGCAGCGTCTCACACACTAACACAAAGCGGAACCGGAAGTGTAGCAGGGTAAAATACCAACGTAAGAGCAATAAAAAGAAGAAAAAAAAATTCCTTGAAGTTAATAAATATATACATACATATATATATATATATATATATATATATATATATATATATATATATATATATATGTGTATGTATATATGTGTATATATATATATGTGTATGTATATATGTATATATATATATATATATATATATTTATATTTATATACACATACATACATACATATATATGTGTATATATGTAAATGTGTGTGTGTATATATATGCATATATATATATATATATATATATATATATATATATATATATATATATATACACACATATATATATATATATGTGTATGTATATATATATATATATATATATATATATATATATATATATATATATATATATATATATAAATGCAATACCTCTCCCTGGTGGCTCATTCGAGCCTCAATACGTTCATCACAACTGATTCTTCAAACTAAACGGGGGTTGTTGTTTTTTTAGTGCTTTTATTGTGACACGCCGGCCGGAAACCCAGTGTGCAGCCACAGTCGCCCGTCCGTCCGTCAGTCAGTCCGGTCCAGGCCGCTCCAGGGACGCTCGTGTCTTCGCTGCAGCGGAGCCGTAAGATGCGGAGGAGGAGCAGCAGCAGCAGCAGCAGCGAAACCGGACCCCGTGACCCGGATCAAGCCCACAGCTTCAGCACCGCCGCGGTCCGCCGAACCCTCGGGCCCGGCTCCTCCGTCCCTCCGCGAACGGCATGACAGCTGCTGAGGCGGCGGCGGCGGCGGCGGCAGCGGGGAGCAACACGCAGCGCAACCGCTGAGAGGCGCAGCTAGCCCGGCAGCTACACGGCGCGATGGCCGCGGACGGAGGCGGAACCATCCGAAGCCGCATCAAGAACCTGCTGCGGTCCCCGTCCATCAAGCTGAGGAGGAGGAGCGGCGCCGCGCGCGCCAGAGAGGATCTAGGCGACAAGGTGCGTGCGCACACGCGGACGGACGGACGGACGGGCAGGCAGGCAGGCAGGCAGACAGACGGACAGACAGACGGACAGACAGACAGACAGTGTGAAAAACCTCCAACCTTTCACATCAGTTCAATGAATATCAGGTCACGTTTTAATATTTTACCTCTCCGGGATGATTCCAGCACCACACACACACACACACACACACACACACACACACACACACACACACTGCATGCCTGTATGTGTGTTCATGGTCAGTTTTCACCTCAGAGTCCTTTTAGGACCAGCCCAGGTCCAGGTCCAGGTCCAGGTCCAGATCCAGATCCTGGTCCTGGTCCTGATCCTGATGCTGATCCTGGTCCTGGTCCTGGTCCAAGTCCTGGACTCGGTGTACTAGTTTTCCGGATGTTTATGGAAAAACATTAAGTGGGACGGCTTGTGGGCGGAGCCTGTGGGTCCGGTTCCTCCGGTCCTATCGGCCGGGGAAGTTGTGCTCCCGCTCAGCAGCCAAGGATCAACCTGAGGGTCACAAACCCCCAAGCGGTCCACGGTACGACAGGCCCTGGTCACCTGTCTGTCAGCCACGTGTTGTCGTCGTCGCCCGAACCTCTGCTCAGACTTCAGTGTGGGTCAGAACTCACATCCATAATCTATCACTTCTCAGTCGCTTTGAGAGAAAAAAAGACTTTGTCTGGACTCCCCCCCTCCCCCCCCACATGCCTGAGGACAAAACACACACTGTGTGTGTGTGTGTGTGTGTGTGTGTGTGTGTGTGTGTGTGTGTGTGTGTGTGTGTGAGCAGTAATGAAGTCCAGTGAGGAACTCTGTCTGTCTGTGACTGTAGTCAGTGGAGCAGCGTGGCCCTGGCCCGAGGTTGTGTGTGTGTGTGTGTGTGTGTGTGTGTGTGTGTGTGTGTGTGTGTGTGTGTGTGTGTGTGTGTGTGTGTGTGTGTGTGTTGCCGCCGCCGCCGCTGCTGACGTTGCTCTTCCAGCCTTCCATTTTTGCAGTCGAGCTGCTCGGCTAATGAGCTGCTGAGTGGTCGGTGGGGGAGGGGTGCAGCGTTAGCCTAGCGCTTAGCACGCACAAGTTAACTGGCTCTGACTGGGCCAGTGCTACTGACTCATGTTCCCAAAGTCTCATGCTTGACTCATCACCGCCTGCCACAGCAAACAGGAAGTTAGCCAGACACTTCCCGCCAGCTAGTTACCTGGCTAGCTAGCCAGCCAGCTAGCGGTACCACCGACCCTTTGCTGACTGTGGACGTTGTCTGTCGTCTTGTCCTGCAGGTGACGTTGGAGAAGGTTCTGGGCATCACGGCGGCAGGGAACCGGGCGCTGGCATGCGACCACCGCAGCGGGCTGCTGGCCTATCCCGCCGGGTGAGCTGCTCTCTGATTGGCTGCTCTCATGGCCTGTTTGTGTCTGTGAAGGCCACACAGCAGACTCCCCAGTTTGTGTGTGTGTGTGTGTGTGAGTGAGAGAGTCCTGTGACATGATGAGATTACAGGATTAGAGCTCCCATCCATGCGTTGATACCCTCCACAAGACACATGGCTCAGGCTCCGCCCACTGCACCAAGTCACATGACCCCAATCAGGTGGAGGCGGAGCGTCGGTCGGCCGCCCCAAGGAATGGTGGGAATGTCCAGTTTATGGACCATAAGAGAGAGGGGTCAGTAGGTCACGGGGGGGTGGGGCTCACAGTGGGAGGAGCTCTGCCCCTCAACATTCTCGCGCTCTACGCTCCTGCCGACCTTTGACCCGTGTCTCTCGGAGAATTGTGGGAAATGTTGTTTCTCTTCTCCTGAGTCACATGATCACATCTTAACCAGCGATAGTGTTGTCACTTGTCTTGGTCTGATGGTAGAACACACACACACACACACACACACACACACACACACAGGATCTGGTTTGTGTTTCTCAGGTTGGACAAACTGAGTCACCAAACACACTCATTACACTGTTTATAGAGTGTGTGTGTGTGTGTGTGTGTGTGTGTGTGTGTGTGTGTGTGTGTGTGTGTTGGGGGAGTAGACACCAGTCCAACAGTATGTTAGCTTGTTGCTAACATGCTAACTGTAGTTTGTCCTGAGATACTCAGACATCCTGGTGGCCCGGGGGATGCACTGAATCTCTGTAAGCCCCTCCCACTCTGTGTTCCAATTGTTTATTTATTCGTTTCGTGGATCCATTTATCGATGGCACATTTATTATCCAGCCTGGGGAATCTGTCTGTGCCTGGCCGATCATAAGGACAACGCTATCGCTAGCAGCGCTAACAGCTGTGCTCTGCAGGTGCGTGGTCGTCCTGTTGAATCCCCGCAGAAACAAGCAGCAGCACATCTTCAACAGCTCCAGGTAAACATCACCCGCACACCAGTCAGTGTCCCCGGTACCTGCCAATCAACTGTGTGTGTGTGTGTGTGTGTGTGTGTGTGTGTGTGTGTGTGTGTGTGTTTCAGGAAGGCGATTACCACTCTGGCATTCTCACCAGATGGGAAGTACATTGTCACCGGAGAGGTGGGTGTGGTTTGTTGGGTCAGTGGGTGTGGTTTGTTGAGCAGGTGGGTGGGTGGGTGTGGTTTGCTGGGTTGGAGGGTGGGTGTAGTTTGCTGGGTGGGTGGATGCGTGTGGTATGTTGGGTGGGTGTGGTTAGTTTGGTGGGCGTGTCCCAGCAGTGTGGGGCTATGAGCGTGCTCAGTCGGCTGGCTGACTTCCTGCGTTCCCGTGTGGCAGAGCGGCCACATGCCGGCGGTGCGCCTGTGGGACGTGGCAGAGCGCCTCCAGGTGGCCGAGCTGCAGGAGCACAAGTACGGCGTGGCCTGCGTGACCTTCTCGCCCAACGGGAAGTACGTGGTGAGCGTGGGCTACCAGCACGACATGATGGTCAACGTGTGGAACTGGAAGGTGAGGCCACTCTGGTGTGTGTGTGTGTGTGTGTGTGTGTGTGTGTGTGTGTGTGTGTCTGACGCCCACTGTGTGCTTCATGTTGTGTGTCTGTGTGGAGCAGAAGAACGTGGTGGTGGCGGCCAACAAGGTGTCCAGCAAGGTGACGGCCGTCTCCTTCTCCGACGACAGCTCCTACTTTGTGACCGCCGGGAACCGCCACGTCAAGTTCTGGTACCTGGACCACGACAAGACCTCCAAGGTTCCCGCCGACCCGCCGCCCGACCGCAGCTCAGGACCGCACCCCCCCCCCTCCCCCCACCCACCGGCTGACTGCTTTTCTCCTGTGTGTGGTTTGGAGCAGCAGGTGGGCGCCACCGTGCCGCTGCTGGGCCGCTCGGGCCTGCTGGGAGAACTCAGGAACAACTTCTTCAGCGACGTGGCGTGCGGCCGCGGGCGCCACTCAGCCTCCACCTTCTGCATCACCTCCTCCGGCCTGCTGTGCGAGTTCAATGACCGTCGCCTGCTCGAGAAGTGGGTGGAGCTCCGGGTGAGTGAGTGAGTGTGTGTGTGTGTGTGTTGGGTGGGGGGGTGACGGATACTGGCGGGGTTTAGCATTGTAACACCTAGCAGCAGCAGCAGCAGCAGCAGCAGCAGCAGCAGCAGCGCTTGCTCAGCAACACGGCCGCCCTCTGAAGGCTCTGTGCTGAGCTAGCACTTTTTGTTTTTAGCACGATGCTAACTGGTACGCCTGCTAGCGTAGTGCCGGGGAGACAAACGAGGAAATAAATGAAATGTGTCTTTTCTGACTCACGCCTGAGTTCTGTCAGGTCCAAATAGGATGACATCACTGGTGGGTGTGGTCACAGGTAAAAAATCTGCTGTTGTTTTCAATGGTCTAATACAGGGGTGTTTTGACAATGGATGACCCCCGGGCCATAGCTTTCCCATGCCTGGTCTAATACAAAGTTCCTCTGCTTCCTCCCTCACTTCCTGTGCAGACCGTTGACTCCACCTTCGTAAGTTGCCCAACCCACCTCCCCCTCCCATTCAGTCAGTTCAGCCCGTGGCGTCTGTAGACCACCGCTAGCTAGCTGAAACTAGCTAGCGGTGGTCTACCTGGAGGCTTATCTCCTCACCAGTAATGTCTAGGAGGTATTGCTTCTAAAAACCCAGCCGTGCTATGAAGCTACATAGCACCTCTTTCCAACACCCAAATGGAATGGTGGCTAGCTAGCTGCTAGCTTTGAAAGAAGTGGGATCATTTCATTGTTTTCACTTTGAAACGAGAGACAGGTCCTCACTGGCTGCACTGACCGACTCTGACACGCCCACTCCAACGCTGTCATTCATTGGTTGGTTTCAGAGCACCTACTTGTCACTCATAACAGACACGTCATCTTCCTTCATCAGCAGCACCAATCACAGAGTAGCCTGGATGCACTGCCACACTTCCTGTTAGCTCGTCTTTGCCGCCGCCGCCGCCGTTCATAAACCCACATTCCTGTCACCTTTTCTGATGATTCTGATGAAGTGTAAAAAAGTGCCAAACCACCACCACCACCACAACATCAACAACACGGTGACACACCAAGCAGCAGCAGCAGCAGCAGCAGCAGCAGCAGCAGCAGCAGCAGCAGCAGCAGCAGCAGAGTCCAGGCAGCATCAAACATCCTCATCTTCCCGTGTCCTCATAAAGCAGCTGGTACCAACCGTCCAGCCGTCCTCACCTGCCTGGGATGTGTGTTTCTGTGTGTGTGTGTGTGTGTGTGTGTGTGTGTGTGTTTCCAGACCTCCCAGGCCACCTGCCTCTCCGTCACCGACCGCTTCATCTTCTGTGGCTGCTCCGACGGGATGGTCCGAGCCTTCAGCCCCGCCAACCTCCACTTCCTGTGCACCATGCCCCGCCCACACTGCTTGGGCGTCGACGTGGCCACCATGTCGGAGGCCGGGTGAGCGAGAGGCATTTGGAAGGGGGGCGGGGCCCAGAGCGCCTGATTGACAGCTCCCTTCCTCCCTCTGCAGTCAGCTGTTCTCCAGCCGGCCGGAGGCGCGCTACCCCGACACGGTGGCGGTAACCTTTGACCCCACCAACCACTGGCTCTCCTGCATCTACAATGACCACAGCGTGTATGTGTGGGACGTGCGCGACCTGTGCGACCCCGGCGGGGCCGCCGGCCGGCGGGCCGGGAAGCTGTACTCGGCGCTGTACCACTCCTCCTGTGTCTGGAGCCTGGAGGTGAGCGAGTCACACGCTACTTCAGGGGTGGGCAACCTCTGACTGGTGGGCCACAGGGGGTCCTAAAATTCAACAGAGGAAGGGGGGGGGGGGGGGGGCGGCAGATGGACAAATGTATCATGGGATATGCAGAAAACATGTTGTGTTGATGTCTTTGAAGCCCCGCGGTATTGAGAAACACTGCAAACCCTGGAAACACTGAAAACCTAGCCTAGCTTAGCTTAGCTTAGCATTGTGGAAACCCAGCTCGGCTGCTTCCTGTCCTCAGTCCACGGTAACGCTTAACCTAAGGGGCACCACTCCACTGGCGCTACCCGGTTGTGTTCCGGCTGCGACTTGGTACCGGCTCAGCCAGGTGGGGCCTACCGCTGCAAGCCCCGCCCACATTTATTATGCCTTCCGTGTCGCCTATTCATGGGTTTTAATTTTTGTCCTCAACCGTGTTTTTGATTGATCCTTGCGGTCACGATACGCTCACAGTCGTCAAACATGACCGTTGTCCCGTTGCCCACCGGCCGAATGGAGGCCGCCTCCCTCCATTTGCCCACCAGGGGGCCGGTACTCTGGATGTGGTGGTCCTTGATTCTCAGGCAGTCACTCAGTAGGTTTTTTTTTCACCGCGCGTCGCTCCGACCGAACCGACGACAAACTGTCTTCCTCAGGTGTACCCGGAAAGGGGTGGGGCCAGCAGAGGAACTGGGCGGGGATGCCCCGCCCCCGGCTCCTTCCTCACCTGCTCCTCGGACAGCACCATCCGGCTGTGGAACACCGAGGGACACGGCAGCAGGAACATCCTGAGCCACGTACGAGAGCCTACGAGCATCTGGGTGGAAACGCCTCAACCCCTCCCCCTGCTCCACCCCCCACCCCACCCACACACACTCAACCTGCCATGACCTCTGACCCCCGCAGGACCTGTACAAGGTCATCTATGTGGACGACAATGTCGCCGGCCTCCTGGATGGCGAGGACGCCACCCCGGTGGCCGGGGCCGGCGCGGACAAGGCGTGGCCACCGGAGGCCGACCAGAGCCGGGTGGGCATTAGGACCCTGAGGGTCAGCCCCGACGGACGCCACCTGGCCTCCGGAGACCGAGTGGGCGTCCTGAGGTGAGGGCGGGGCGGGGCCTGAGTGGGTCACATGGTTGCCCTTCCCCCAGTTGACTGGCTGTGGCATAACTCCGCCCATCCCCTGTGTGTGTGTGTGTGTGTGTGTGTGTGTGTGTGTGTGTCTGTGTGTGTGTGTGTGTGTGTGTGTGTCAGGATCCATGACCTGGACACTATGGAGGAGGTGATGAACGTCCAGGCTCATGACTCAGAGATCCTGTGTTTGGAGTTCTCCAAGCCCGACACCGGTGAGAGCCTCCGTCGCCCCCTGCTGGTCAGAGCAGCGCCCAGACGCAGCCTGCAGTAACACACAGCTAGCAGAGTGAACAGAGTGAACACTGCCCGTGGCTCTGTCTCGCTCTCTCTGTCTCGCTCTCTCACACACACACACACACACACACACACACACACACACACACACACACACACACACATGGCAGTAAAACTGCTGTAAAATGGAACAACAATGAGAAACATTTCACCCCAGGAAGTGACAGCAGGAATGCTGACTTACTCACACACTCACACACACACACACACACACACACACACACACACACACACACACACACTGCCTCTCTCTCTCTCTCTGCCTGTGTCTCTTGCTCTCTCACACACACACTCTTCCTACGTGTCTCTCTCACACACACACACACACACACGTCTACATGACGCTAGCTTGTGCTTTGGTCCAAAGTGCAGCGAGGCGACACCAGCTCAGCACTTCCTGTTTGATCCTGTCAAAAGAAAAGAAAGTCTTGTGTTAGTCTACAGCAACACACACACACACACACACACACACACACACACACACACACACAGCCACTGACTTTACGAGCTGCACCTGAACACCTTCTGCCAGGATGAGCAAGAAGCTGAAATGTGTGTGTGTGTGTGTGTGTGTGTGTGTGTGTGTGTGTGTGTGTGTGTGTGTGTGTGTGTGTGTGTCCTGGCCTCGCCAGGCCTCCAGCTGTTAGCCACGGCCAGTCGGGACCGGCTGATCCACGTTCTGGACGCTGGGCGGGACTACAGCCTGGTGCAGACTCTGGACGAGCACTCGTCCTCCATCACCGCCGTGCGATTCACCGGTCAGTGCCCGTGTGAGCGGTGACATCACCACGTGACATCACCACGTGACATCGCCGCGTTGCTCTTCCCCTCCACTCTGACCTTTGCCCCGCCTGCTTCTTGTCTCTCAGCCAATGAGGGGAAGGTGCGACTGATCAGCTGTGGCGCCGACAAGAGCGTCTACTTCCGCACGGCCCAGCAGGTTGGCTCCGCCCCCTCACTGCCTTCTCCTCCAGCAATTGGTCCCTTCTTAAGAGCCGCTGTTTCTCTTCTTCTTCTTCTTCTTCTTCTTCTTCTTCTTCTTCTTCTTCCTCCTCTGCCACCATGGCCAGACGGAGGAGGAGGGGCTACAGTTCACGCGGACGCACCACGTGGCGAGGAAGACCACGCTGTACGACATGGACGTGGAGCCCAGCAGGAAGTTCGCTGCTGTGGGCTGCCAGGATCGCAGTATTAGGTGTGTGTGTGTGTGTGTGTGTGTGTGTGTGTGTGTGTGTGTGTGTGTGTGTGTGTGTGTTGTGTGAGCTCGCCGGCTGATGATGTTTCCTTCTCCTGCAGGATCTTCAACATCTCCAATGGGAAGCAGAAGAAGGTCTACAGAGGTTCCCAGGGTGAAGATGGCACCCTCATCAAGGTACAGCGCCCCCTGGAGGTGTCAGCTCAGGCGTGGTGGGTGTGGCTAGAAGTGCGCTCTGATGTTGACGACACCCTCCTCTCCCTCCGCCTCCTCTGGGCTCCTCAGGTCCAGATCGATCCCTCAGGGCTTTACATCGCCACCTCCTGTTCAGACAAGAACATCAGCATATTTGACTTCTACTCCGGAGAGTGTGTGGCCACCATGTTCGGACACTCCGGTCAGTGTGTGTGTGTGTGTGTGTGTGTGTGTGTGTGTGTGTGTGTGTGTGTGTGTGTGTGTGTGTGTCCTGGTTCTCATCAGTCCTGTTTTTTAGCTTTACGCAAGCACACCTGTCACACTGTGTGTGTGTGTGTGTGTGTGTGTGTGTGTGTGTGTGTGTGTGTGTGTGTGTGTGTGTGTGTGTGTGTCTCTCTCTCTCAGAGATTGTAACCGGACTGAAGTTCAGTAGCGACTGCAGACACCTGATCACAGTCTCTGGGGACAGGTACGTCGCACCTTGATGACATCACTGACAGGTTCTGTTGGTTACATTCAGCCTTAATGTTTGTGTGTGTGTGTGTGTGTGTGTGTGTGTGTGTGTGTGTGTGTGTGTGTGTGTGTGTGTGTGTGTGTGTGTGTGTGTGTGTGTGTGCGCGCCCATGCAGTTGTGTCTTTGTGTGGCGTCTCTGTCCTGAGTTGACCATCAGGATGAGGCAGCGGCTCGCTGACCTTCGACCTGCCGCCACTGTGAACTCCCAGCATGCACCTCAGCAGCAGGAGGCAGTGACTCTCAGGTAGGACTCAGGGGAACAGTCTGCAGTGACTCGCAACGAATCAGTGATTCATTCAAGCTGTTGAGCTTTAATGATGTGTGTGTGTGTGTGTGTGTGTGTGTGTGTGTGTGTGTGTGTGTGTGTGTGTGTGTGTGTGTGTGTGTGTGTGTGTGTGTGTGCTGCAGGGAGGTGTCCTCTGACAGCGACAAGGAGGAGGAGGAGGAGGGGGAGGAGCCAGGTGAGTTGCCATGGCGACAGGTTGTGTGTGTGTGTGTGTGTGTGTGTGTGTGTGTGTGTGTGTGTGTGTGTGTCTAACTGGTTTGCCTGCGCTGTGTTTTCTTGCTTGCGGCCTCTGGGGGGCGCCAGAGGAGCTGTTCAGCAGCTGGGACAGGACGAAGGTGAGTGGTTAGGCTCCGCCCTCTGGAGGCTCTGCCCACCGGAAGCTCCACCCACCGCTGACAGCTCGGTCGTGTCTCGCCAGCAGGTGGCACCGGGGGGGCGGACCCCTCGCCGCCGCTGGTCCCGGCAGGAGGGGGGCAGGGGCGGGGCCCTGGACGGCCCCCTACCCGCCCCCACCCTGATGGCCAAGTCCATGCTGGACCTGCGGATGCTGGACTCCTTCCAGGAGGGGGCGGAGCCAGAGGAGCAGGGGGTGCTGGGAGATGCCCCGCCACGCCCTGCCGCGTGGGCGGGACTCTCCAGGGCCAATCAGGAGCTGGGCAGCACCGTCAGCCTGCAGGTCACCACCAACACCACGCCGTGGGTGAGTCACCTGACCGGGGGCGGCGGGTTCCTGGTACGTCAGTCCTCTGATTGGTTGCACTTCGTCGTCCACCCCAGACCAATCACAGGCCGGACTTCATCCAGCTGTCCAATCAGAGCCCGGATGCGGAAGAGGAGCGAGTGTTGTACGCCGACCAATGGGAGGATAGCAGAGTCAGCCTCTTGGACAGGTAGGACACGCCCACCCCCTCACCCTGGCCACCACTCTGGCTGGGACGTGGCCCCACCCCGCTAAGCCCCGCCCACTCTCAGTGTGTTCCAGGTGAAGGGGGCGTGTCCTGCTGCCGGCAAGGGCCCTGCAGACAAACCCAGCCCGGACAGCGGCTGCTCGCTGGGATCCAGTCTGGCCAGTCCTGTTCGACCAAGGGGTGAGTCCTGACCCTGGCCACGCCCCCTCCTCATGACCCCGCCCCCCGCCCCAGCCACTCTTTCTGATGTTCTGATGTCTGGTCTCAGAGACTGCCCCCTGTGGACACGGACATTCCTCTGAGCAGGAGGAGGAGGAGGAGGAGGAGGAGGAGGGGGCGGGGCTTCCTCAGCCCATCCCTCAGACTCCGGACCAGGAGTCCTTCCTCAAGCAGCACTTTGTCACACTAGCGGAGCTCTGCTCAACAGGTGAGAGACTCAGAGGCCACCGCCTGGCCACCACAGCTCCTCCCCACAGAACGCCATCATGTGACCACCTGACCTGTGTGTCTACAGGAAGTCCCAGCAGGACGTCCCACAGCTCCAGCGAGAGCCTCAGCATCTCCTCCAGGTTCCTGTCCTGTCAGAGCTCGGCAGCCAGGTGAGACTGGTTCTCCTGCTGGTTCTCCTGCTGCTTCTCCTGCTGCTTCCCCTTTAGGTTCTTCTGCTGGTTCTCCTGCAGGTTCTTGTTATGGTTCTCCTGCTGGTTTTCCTGGTTCTCCTACAGGTTCTTCTCCTGGTTCTCCTGCTGGTTCTTCTGCTGGCTTTCCTGGTTCTTCTGCAGGTTCTTCTCCTGGTTCTCCTGCTGGTTCTGCTGGTTTTCCTGGTTCTCCTGCAGGTTCTTCTCCTGTTCTCCTTCAGGTTCTCCTGCTGGTTCTCCTTTAGGTTCTCCCGCACGTTCTCCTGCACGTTCTCCTGCACGTCCTGCTGGTTCTGCTCCCAGAACTCCTGCTGGTTCTCCCACTGGTTCCCCTACTGGTTCTCCTTCTGGTTCTCCTTCTGGTTCCTGTTTCTAACTTGCTGCTCTCTTTCAGTCGTGGTGGAGGAGGAGCTAAGAGCGTGGAGGTGAAGGCCCGCCCTCTGGTCTCAGAAGTTCGCCCTCTGAACCAGAATCAGGACCAGGACCAGGAGAGGGCGGTGTCAAGGTGCCAGGACCTGGTCCCGCAGCAGACCGATCAGACCAAGCTGGACCGGACGGCGCCCCCTCTGGTGGTGGAGGGGGAGGAGGAGCGTGTTGGGAAGTGTTGGGACCAGCGCCCTTCCCCCTTAAGGAAGACCCAGGGGGGGCGGGGCCAGGGGCCGGTGGGCGTGGCCACTGCCTTGCCCGGGCTGCGGAAGGCCCGGTCGGTGCAGAGTCTTCCGACGGGTTCGGGAAGTGACCTCGGAGCTGACCCCTCCCCCACCCCCCCGCAGCCCCTGGGCCCACAGCGGCCCACCACCCTCCCCTCCTCCCCCAGGAGGCCCCCGTCTCTGGCCCCCCCGCCGTCTCTGGCCCCCCCGCCTCTGGCCCCGCCGCCTCTGCGGCCCAGCTCTGCCCCCCTTAAGTCCCCCCAGCAGGGGGCGCCCTCGCCCTCCTACATGAGCCCCACGGCGAGCTCCATGGCCAAGGTGAGCCGCTGCTCCTCGCTGAGCGACGGCCTCCACCTGGAGCCCCCCGAGGAGTCCCCGCTGACGTCATCGCCCTCCCTCTGTGCCCCGCCCCCCCACGCTGCCGTGCTCCCCGTGGTCGCCCCTTCCCCCTCCTGCCCACCCGTGGCCCAGCCCCCCCGTGGCCTCCAGGCCCGAGTGGTGGGGGGGGCCACCGGGGGGCCGCTGCCCGACAAGCCCTCCCTGGCCTCCTTCGCGCCCTCGGCCGGGTCCCGCCCCCCCGCAGCCCCGGCCCCGCCCCAGCCCCAGCCTCAGCAGCAGGACCAATCAGGGGTGGAGGTGGCTCCACCGCCTCCTCCTCACTCCTCCTCCACCCCCCTCCTGTCGCCCGCTCCAGGTGAGAACTGCCTCCCCCTCGCCCGCCCCCTCTCACCTCCTCTGCTACACACTCCAACAAATCTCTCTCTCTCTCTCTCTCTTGTTCTCTCTCTCTTTCTTTGTCTCTCTCCCTCTCTCTCTCTCTCTTTCTGTCACTCTCTCTCTCTCTCTCTTGTTCTCTCTCTCCCCTCTCTCTCTTTCTCTTGTTCTCTCTCTCCCTCTCTCTCTCTCTTTCTGTCACTCTCTCTCTCTTTCTGTCACTCTCTCTCTCTCTCTCCTCTCTCTCTCTCTCTCCTCTCTCTCTCTCTCTCTCTCTCTCTCTTTCTCTTGTTCTCTCTCTCTCTCTCTCTCTCTCACACTCTCTCTCTCTCCCCTCTCTCTCTCTTTCTCTTGTTCTCTCTCTCCCTCTCTCTCTCTCTCTCTCTCTCTCTCTCTCTCTCATACTCTCTCTCTCTCTTTCCCCTCCCTCTCTCTCTCTCTCTCACTCTCTCTCTCTCACTCTCTCTCATACTCTCTCTCTCTCTTGTTCCCTCTCTCTCTCTCTCTCTCTCTCTCTCTCTCTCCCCCTCCCTCTCTCTCTCTCTTTCCCCTCCCTCTCTCTCTCTCTCTCTCTCTCTCTCTCTCTCTCTCATACTCTCTCTCTCTCTTTCCCCTCCCTCTCTCTCTCTCTCTCACTCTCTCTCTCTCACTCTCTCTCATACTCTCTCTCTCTCTTGTTCCCTCTCTCTCTCTCTCTCTCTCTCTCTCTCTTTCCCCTCCCTCTCTCTCTCTCTCTCTCTCTCTCTCTCTCTCTCTCTCTCTCTCTCTCTCTCTCTCTCTGTCTCTCTGCCTCAGACCAGCCATTCAGTGTGGAGGCCTGCCGGGCTCTGACCAATGAGCTGCAGAGCTGCTTCCGGAGAGCCACCCACCTGTTCAGGAGGGTAAGTCTGAATCAATGACATCATCGGTGACATCATCGGTGACATCATTGGTGACATCACAACCCTCACCCGCACCTCTCTCTTGCTTTCTCCACCACAGGTGAGCGGCTCTTCCCTGGATGACTCCACCCACCACGACCAGCACCAGATGGCCGTCGTCCTATCAGAAGCCTTCCAGGCCATGAGGGCGGAGCTTGACAGCCTGCCCCTGGGGGGGGTGGGCGGAGTCAGCGAGGCCAAGACGGCGGCGCTGCTGGAGGAGTACTCACTGCTGCTGCTGCAGGCCGTCAGCAGACGGCTCAACAGCCAGCAGCTATGAGGCTCCGCCCCCTGGTCCTGGTCCTGGTCCTGGTCCTGGTCCCACCAGACTTTGACTTTTAAAGGTGTCGGGTATTTTTTTAGGAAACTTTGTATCGACCGATTTTCAGGCGTTTTTTTTTAGACGTTTCTCTTCTCCGTTTCTCTTCATTCCTGGAACTGAGATTTTTTCCCCTGAACTTTATTGTTCTGGCTCGCGTCGACAGCACCTGTTTCAATTGCTATTTATTTCTTATCACAGATGAAGGAAGATATTTTTTGACGCTGCCGTCAGATCCTCGTTGCTAGACTGATGTTTTTTAAAAGTGTGTTTCGTTTTATTTGTTTTTTTCTTCAGGGGCGGGGTCTTATTTGTCGACAGCCAATTGGCTCGTGAAGTTTTTTTTTTAATTCCTTTTTAAAAAACAAAACAAAAAGAACTGAAGGCTCACTGGACCACTGACACACACAAGCACATTCCAGTGAGGTCGAAGCAGAGGAACTGACACTGAACACTGATATTTAAAATAAAAACATCCACTCGGTGCGTTGTCGTATCGTCACTCCTCGATTTCTTTTCAATCAGACAATTAAAAATAAACAACATGGTTTCGCTTTAAACGTCGGCCACGCCGTCCTGGAGGCGCAGGACGTCGACCGGAGGTCACAGAGGTCAAAGTGGGCGGGGCCCACTCGTCAGAGGCGGAAGAGCAGGAAGCCGCAGAAGAGGCTGAAGTTGCGCGAGTCGTCGTAGAGGCGGTAGGAGGCGGGCAGCGCCAGCCGCACGCCGTCGCCCCGCTGCAGCTGCAGCACCACGCCGGCCGACAGCGAGGCGTAGCCGCCGTGGGCGTTCAGCCCCAGGCTGAACACCACCCGCTGCTCGTTCCTGTACAGGTAAACACCTGTGTAGCCCTTCAGGTAGTCGGCGGCCGTGAAGCTGAAGAAGTAGAAGCCCGACAGCGGAGCCCTGAACACACCTGGACACGAGGGAGGGGGAGGGATGGAGGGGGAGGGAGGGTGAGGGAGGATGGGTGGAGAGATGGAGGGAGACGCCTGCTGACCCGAGCGACCAATCAGACGGCAGCGGGCGGCGCCCAACCCAGCCGTGCCGACGGACTCACCTGTGCTTTGGTTGTAGGCGTCGCCCGTGTTGGCGAAGGTCTTGGAGAAGACCAGCGTGGTCTCCTGGTCAAAGGGGCCCACGGAGCCCGAGTCACTCAGACCAGCCGAGAAAGCCACCTGCTGGTCAACTGGAGGAACCACAAGCAGGGTGGTGAGAGAAGGGGCGTGTCGTCCCATGTTGTGTTGCTGCGCTGTGGCATCGCTAGTAGTACTGCTACTGGTACCGGCAATGGTACTGGTACTAGCACTATCAGTAGCACTGGCGCTGGGTACTGGTACTGGCACTGATACTAGTACTGGCACTCGCACTCGTGCTGGCACTGGTATTAGTACTGGCACGACTACCAGCACTGTTACTGGTACTGGTACTGGTACAAGAACTGTCAGTAGCGCTGGCGCTGGTACTGGTACTGGTACTAGCACTGATACTAGTACTGGTACTGGCACTGGCAGTGTGTCGTGTTGTGTTGCGCAGTGTTGCATTGTGTCGTGTTGTGAGGAGACCTCACCGGAGCCAAGGTCATTCAGCCTCTGCAGACGACCTTCAGCTTGGCCCAGTCGGAGGCTCAGCGCTGGAAGACAGGAAGTCGAGAGCTTGAGACAGGAAGTTGAGAGCTCAGACCGGACCGGTGCTGCAG